>NW_027202697.1:0-172740 GCF_024711535.1 Dipodomys merriami
AATAAAAAAGTAAAAATAATCTGAAGCTTTAGGTATTTCCTGTCATCCGCTGAAGGCTATTGTTAGGGGAGTTATGGGCAGAACTTTATTGTGACATTTCACGGTTTTTCCAGGAACCTGAGTTCTAAATTTCAGTAAATGTCTACTTACAATGGGTACTTTCAGTAAAGGCCTTCACAATGGATAGTTTCGGAGTATTCGGTGTCTAAGTCCAGAATGCCTGTGCTTTGGCAAAGATCTCTCACTCGGTGTGTGTGTGTGTGTGTGTGTGTGTGTGTGTGTGTGTGTGTGTGTGTGTGTGTGTGTCTGTGTGTGTGTGTGTGTGTCTGTGTGTGTGTCTGTGTGTGTAGTGTGAGAGAGTCAGACACAGCTGAGGTTTGGGGTAAAATTCTCCTTCCCTTCAGCATTGAGTTTTGGTATCTATTGTTTGTCCCACCTCCCCAATTTTGAGTTCTAAAGTTGTCCTTCTAAATACTTTTATCCTTTGATCTTCTTGATATTCAGATTCCTAAGGTCTGCTTGTGAACTTCAACATTTGCTTCATGAAGGTGATGCCTTTCTTCCATCTTTTATGAAGCCATTTGATCTCTTTAAATGCAGTTTATGCTGTGTTAGTGGTTTTACTTAGCCCAGACTGTGGTGGCCCAGGCTCTGACTGTTAATTCTGAGATTAGTTTAGGCCAATATGAGATACTATACTTTCATTATATCAATGAAAGGAGTTCAGCATCTTTATTGAAACAATTTCCTGGCTGTAAATACAAACAAAAACATCCAGTGATATAAATGTACAATCTGTTGGTTTTAGTTAATTGTGCACCACTGTAATGAAAAAAAATCTTTTTACTAACTGAAATGAGTATTTGTAATGGGAAAAAATCAAATGTTATAAATCTTAAAAATTGATCAATTACCAAAGAAAAAGAAAGACACTAATCAGGAATGAAGTACAAATGTAAGTGTTTAATAAATAAATGAAATTTTTGAGATTCATATCCACATAGCAAATAAGAAGGAAAATAAAGAGGAAAGTCACTGAGATCCTATCTTACACACCAGAATAGCTACCACCACTCAAATAAATAAACTGCTGGAGAGGTAAATAAATCAGGAACTATATTTGGTTTTGTGGCATTGTAAACTAGTGTAACCCATAGGGATATCTTAATGGAAGTTTACACAATACCAAAAAGACAGATATTTTGATGACCTTTACTGCAATTGGATACATATTGAAGGAATATAAATCAACATGAACATACATGTTCATGGCAGCAATATTCTATAGCAACCAAGCTGTGTAATCAACCTAGATGCACCAGAAAGAGGGAATGAAGAAAATGTGCTATTCATAGCTATAAACATGTTCTGGTATATGAGAAGTGAATGTTTGTACTGTATCATTGCTAAATATTTTGAATATATACCTAATCATCCTACTTTCACTAAGTTTTGTGGCATTGTGTTTTTGCTTTAATGACGAACATCCATATTGATTTTCAGACCAATTGCAATAGGTTGAAGATTTCCTATAATATGTAGATATTAGATCAAAATTTAAATATATCAGTGAACACATAGAGGACCATCATATATAGTTTATAATTTGAAGCAATTTTAAGAAGGCAACAGTTGGGTGAAAAGACGATGTTAGAAGCTTAAAAAATACACAGACATGGAAAAATACCAAAAAAATGTGCAACTAATTACTGCTAATAGTAAAATATTTTTCTCAAGTATTAACAATGAAACTATTAAAATAATACTTAATAATATCAAATAAATATGCCCCTGAAGAAAATGTACCATAGATATATGTTTCCCCATAATTTGTTTTACTTTATAACAAATGGATTAGAAGATGCTAACACATTCAAGAGTCATTGATTGAATGCAGCAAAGGAAAGTAACAGAGAAGTAGAGAAAGTAACAGAGAAGTAGAGAGTAAGAACAACCTGGGGTATGGATAAAGATCCTCAGTAGAACTTTGTAAGGAAAGAATATGCTCTGTTTTCCTGATCAAAATAGAGCTAGGACAGCTAACTTTTGACAGAACACTTGTAATGTAGAGTAGTGGAGTTAGTAATTTAGATAGTAATTTATTACATTTATTCCCTAATCTATGATGTGATTCCCTAATGATGTGAGTTATCCTAGATTTTCTTTTTTTGGGGAGGGGCGTGTCCGGTCCTGGGGCCTGAACTCTGGCCTGGGCACTGTCCCTCATCTCTTCAGCTCAAAGCTAGCGCTCTACCACTTGAGCCACAGAGCCACTTCCCGGTTTTTCTTTTTGCTTATGTGGTGCTGAGGAATGGAACCCAGGGCCTCAGGCATGCAAGGCAAGCGCTCTACCACTGAGCAACCTTCCCAGCCCCCTGATTCTAGATTTTCTGAGCCCTTTTTTTCAGACAAAATCTCTAAATTCCTCACCCTGCCAATGGTTCTTCTGATTCTCTCATTTCTCCTTGTTTCTGAACTAAACTCCTGTCACAGTTTGGTTCATGAGAAAGAGCTGGAGAAATATGAGGATGGCTTGGAGTCTGAGCTAACATCCACTCCAGCTTGGAGGATCTGGTAAAGGACTTTCACCTGGGTCTCAGAATCAGATATTAATTGACCTCTTTGGAAATGGAGAAACTCACTCACTCAGGAAGAATCTGTCATTCCTTGATTTCTCTGAAGAGATTAGATACTAGGGCACAATTCAAAGAATGAGCTTTCCCATTGTCACAAGGAACATGTTGAAAACTAAAAGTGGCCTCAGGTCCCAATGGGCCAGTCAGAAGCCAAGAGATCACAATTTCCTCCTCATCAGGGACCTTCCGGTAGGAATAGAGTCTGAGCAAAGTCTGACATAAACTGAGACTGGGCCTAAGGTGGAAACAAAAGAATGACCCTCACTTTGATTACAAGGGATTTATGTAGTGAGACATGACAACTTCCTTCATATAAGAAAATTAAAGTTATCTCGCTGCCACTTTGCAGGAGGTCAGTTTCCCCAAAGGAGAAGTTGTTAAATGTTGTGACTGCCAGTTTGCTCTGTAGGCTGTTGTCTCTCTCACCCCTTCTCATGTCAGGAATGCATTGCTTCTTTCAGACATTCAACTACCTGTACTGACTCCTATGCAGGAATACTGTAGGCTGTTCTTTGGCTAACCTCTTGCATTTAAAGTAGATTAGGCCCAGGCTCTGCTCATGCCAAGAGGTAGATGCAAGAGGTGAGTATAAGCTCAGATTTGTACAGAACCACGATCATATTGAAAAAAAAATAAATTAAATAAATAGTTGAGTAATTTAGGGTTTATAGCCACAAAATTTAGGTAATTATTAGTAATACATCTAGAATCATGGATTAGGAAGAGAACTGTGAAGTAGGTTCAGGATACAATGGAAAAGACACACCATAGCCATAAGAGGAGATGAGAGTATGAAGGAACTATTGGCATAGGTCCATTTATTATCTTAGGAGTGACCTTGGATAGGAGGCTTTTAGAATAATATCTAAAAGAGAGGGACTTGCTGGGCACTGGTTGCTCACACCTGTAATCCTAGCTACCTGGGAGGCTGAGATCTGAGTATTATGATTCAAAGCAATCCCAGGCAGAAAAAGCCAGAAGTGGTGCTGTGGTTCAAGTGGTAGAGCACGAGCCTTGAGCTCAGGGACAATGCCTAGGGTTCAATTCTTCAGTGCCACATAAGCAAAAAAAAGCCAGAAGTGCTGTTATGGCTTGAGTGGTAGGGAACTAGCCTTGAATTGAAGAGGTCATCAGTGCTCAGGCCCAGAGTTCAGGCTCCTTGTCCGGCCTAAATAAAAACAAAAAAATAAAACAAAAAAAACTTCCAAACTTATCTTTTCTCATAATTGAAGAGAGGCTCATTTTACAGAAATTCTCCTTATCTAGCTCAAGGTCATCAAAACTTCAGTAGACTTTTCCTGTTGAGATGTAATGCACCTATCTTTACTGAACCTAATCATGGCTGGGAAAGTATGGACATAGATACGTTTGTTGTATTTTTCCTAATGAATATATAACATTCAGTTATTATATATAATATAGAATATATTATACATTGTATAAATATATTAAATAGATTATAACATGTATTACATATTAACAGACTTCCTCATTTTAGATGTAGGAACAGGCAACATATTGAAAGAAAAATGTTTGAATTTCTGAGTTATTTCTCTACCACAGGAAAATAGCAGGTTTCATTCTTATTACCCAAAGAGCAACATAGGAAAGCGTGGCCCATGGATGTGGTTCTCTGGATTTTGGAAATTGTGATCATATATATATATATATATAAAATGAAAAATATTGAATATGTAAAACTATAACAACAGATAAATAAGTGAATACCCATGTGCACACACTCCCAGTCACTTTCATGTATAAGACTTTCTTTTCTATGCTCCTATTCACCTACACAGAGAGTACATGAGTTGCCCTTGAATTGTCCTGGAAGTTCTTTATTGGGATACTGTAACTTCACATCCTTTGTTCCCTAAGTAGTCAGATGCTATGTATTCAATAACAAAACTGTTACAAGCAAAAGTATCCACCCTGACACATAGAGGAACTTGGATTTCAGAAATGCCACAAATAAGTGGGAGGTACAGCAGTACTTTTCAAAATTGAATACACTACATATTTATTAGAAAGCTTGTAAGAAAAAAACTTCAGCGTAGGATGATACACTTGAAGAAAAGTACAGTTTAAATTACATATAGCCGGGGACTGCAATAGACACTAATTAAGAATTTAAAAAAATAAATTACATATGACATCAAATTACAAAGTTCCAGGGCATTTCCCTACTCTTGAAAACTAGAGTAATACATATTAAAAATAAATAAATGAAAAGACAAATATTTTATACCAAATTTCAAAACATACTATATGTTATACAAAAGAAATGCTATACGCATGCGTTTTACAGTCTAGTAAAATCATATGGCATGAAGAATCTTATTAACTGATTCATAAAATCAATACAATGCAGTTAAAACATCCGATATCTCAAGTGTTAACTTAGCAGAATACTTTCAATCTATGGTGTCTATTTTGCATATTATCCAGCCCTATCCATCCCACAATGGCAGAAGGCTTTTCCTGAGAAAGTCCAGAGACCCGTCTACTGTGAGTGCTCAATGTAAACCTGTTCCAATTCTCTTTTATTTGGGCATGTGTTAGACTGACTATCCGTTAACTTGCCAAAGGCACAATTTGGACAGGCTTCCAGTAGTGATATTTTAGCTCTCAGAAAAAAGGGAAATTGAAGACAGGGGGAAAATCTACCAGATCCCTGAAAGATTTCTATCATTGTGCTAAACCTGTAGCTTTCTACTGACAGTTGAACAAACTGCAGTAATTGCCACTCCAACCACATGTCCAAAAAGAGGCTTTCCATATATTGGCCTATTTTCACTTTGGTAAATCAAGACACACTATTGTGGCCCCGTTTACCTTAAACTATCAGCTATGGTTGGCCCAAAGGATAGTTGAACTTACGAATTTCTTAAATTTTAGGTCATCACACAATCACTTCATAACCCTTAAACATTAAAAATACCTACCCATATAAGTCTGCATTACATACTTATTACGGTTTTAATTCATTTTTCATGTGTTACATATTTATGTATCACGGGGCTTAGCTCTGTAATATTCCTTCTCATGTTTTTTACCACTGAGTACAGTAATTATTTCTGTATTTTTTCTCCATCTCTGTTTACTTTAATTCAAGTCCTTAATAGCATCCTGTCCATTGACAACTCCTAACTACTGATTTTAACAAACTCAAAATATCCCAAAGTGAACTTTGATCTCTATCTACAAACCAATCCCTCATTACTATCTGATTAAGTGATACCTCTTCCAGCTGTCTTCTCAAAATACCTTGGAGTCATTTCAGACTTACATACTTTTTCACACCTCATATTTAATCTATGACCAGGTTTCAACAAATTAACTAACTGTATATTTTAGGAAGCATATATATGTGTATATATACACACACACACACATACACACACACACACACACACACACACACACACACACACACACACACACACACACACACACACACACACACACACACATATATATATATATATATATATATATATATATATATATATATGGTATATGAGTGCTAGTACTATGACTAAAATTTGTGGCCTAGGTTCTTTTATTTTTTTTGGGGGGGGGTCCGGTCGTGGGGCCTGAACTCTGGGCATGGGTGCTGTCCTTCAGCTCTTCAGCTCAAGGATAGTGCTCTACCACTTGAGCCACAGCACCACTTTCAACTTTTTTCTTTTTGCTTATGTGGTGCTGAGGAATTGAACCCAGGACCTCATGCATTTAAGGCAAGCGCTCTATCACTGAGCCACCTTCCCAGCCCCTTACTTTTCTTTTTGGTTCAGTCTTTATTTGGTATAAAGATCACCTACAATGTCATTACCCACACCCTTTTAATTTAAAAATATGTATATTCTGTAGCAATGTTATTCTCATTATAACCATAATTAGGAAGATAATGTGGGTTCATCTGCTCCATACATCTTGAAAGGTAATGAATGTGAAACTTACAGAATATCCTCAGATATGCCTGGTGGAAACCTGGATTTGAATTATGGTTCTACAGCTGATCCGTATTGTGTACTTGGGAAATTTGTTTGGCCTTGTTGCCTACTTCTGTTTTTAATAAAATACTTAATTCATTTCCTAACTGGAAGAACTATCATGAGCACTAAAATTACCCTAATGCAGGTGCAGTGCTTGGAATGGTGTCTTCACATTGTGTAGTAGGTCCCAAAGAAGTCAGCTTCCATCAACATTGTCAGAACATCCTTCCTGAAGGACTTAAGAAATATGTACCCAACTGATGTTAATATCTGTGAAAACTTATATTTACAAAAAAAGGTCTTGTCTTCATATGAAACAATTAAAGTAATGTTGGGGCTGTCCTGTGGCTTTTAGTCTGAAGGAGTTTTGCCTAAATTTTATTCTTACTCTATTAGTAGTAGCAGTAGCATTCTTTAGTGCTACCCTTCATTTTTCTAGTTCTGTGTTCCGTTTGGAATACTATTGTAACTTAGTTTATAATCTTTCTTATTAGAATAAATAAATTACAACTGCTGAAGTTTTAAATAAATAGACAATTTTAGGTGTGCATTACATTTTATGTGCTTAATACTTTCCTGAAATTATTCCTTTTAAATTATATATCCAAAACAAACAATTTTTTAAGATTTCTTATATGATTTATAGATTTATTTTATGATTCTTATATGATTTCTTAGAGATCCATAAATAAAACATCTCAGAACAGGAAAAAAGTAGGTAAGAAGTTATAAAAATACTGTTGTGGTGTCTTAATGGCTAAGTGTATAGAACATGTAACAAAACAGTTGGAAGATTCATTTGCTCTTTTTTCTATTCTCTCACCCTTCATTGTAGAAACTTTCTCACTATGAATTGCCAAGTGGTCTGGATATTTCAAGCCTCATCTCAGTGACAGAAGTGATGGGATTAGGGACATGTGCTCCTATGACTGGCTTTTAGGAAGTTCACAATAAAGCAATACCAGTACATATAAAGAAACTTTTGTGAGTGATGTGCATTGACTTCCTCAATTGCCAAAATTAAATTCATATGTCAAAACATCAAATTACTTACAGCACAGAGTAGAAGCTAAGTCAGTAAAATGTATAGGAAGATTTTCCACTGAGAAAATTGCATGGGGTGATCATCACTCTTCCATTGAAAATGTACAGCCCATCATTCTACTTTAAACTCTAGAATATTTCTGATCTGAAGACAATTATAACACACCAATGTGCTATGAGTGCTGAGCAGTTTATGTGTGTATTACTGTAATATATGTAAAATCTTTGGAGGTATGTAGTGGCCTGACCTTCAAACTTCATTTTGTGTTGTTAAGTTTCATGGAAAAATGTTCACAATTATGCAATTCACACTCATCTAAGACTGAATCGGGCAACTGAGATAAGACATTTGGGTCATCACTCCAGTGACAAGGTTTGTGACCTATGAAATAAATAACATTATTTCACAATGTATATGTGTTTCTGAAAATTTACGCAATACCAAATACCAAATGAACAAAAGGGACAATTGTCCATCTCTTATATATATCCGAAGTAAAGATACACCTGAATTATACTTTCTTGTTAGAGGATCACAGAATGACTGGTGATGTTTGGTTTCTTTCCAGGTGCTCCTATACATTTGTGAATCTTCTCTGAGGAAGTGTTTTCCATAGTTTGTTTTGAGGTGTCCCAAATATCAGTACTGTCACTAACCACAACCATGGAACAGCAAAGATGTTGGGATACCTGGCCAAAGAACTGAGAAATCACAGGAAGTGATAGGAAAGAAGACACCAGAGGACCCAAAGCCTCATTGCCAGCTTCTGGATTCCCAAATCCTGTTTAAAATGCTTTATATTCATTCTACTACAGGGGTGGGGTAATGAGTGGCTACAGGTATGTCCACAAACTGAGGCATCAATCTAGTTTGTGGTTACAACTATTAACTGAGGTATTGTTTGTATACATAGTGATAATTGAATCCCTTATTTTTAAGGAGCAGAAGGGAGCAATAATCATTACAACCATAGCACAGACATACATCTTGTTTCCAAAGTCTTAAACTTTTAGTGTCCAACAGCTCTAACTTAAATACTTTTGAGGTAATAAATCATACCCCTGTCTTCCCTTAACTGTTTGGCCTTTCCAGAGCACAGCTCTCAGCCTTTTGATTGTTGTTTGAGATGGCTTCCCAATATATCCCTTTCCAGGTATAACAGTTTGACTCTAGAATCCCTCACAAGTACTATTACAGATGGGTTATTTTGAAAGGGATATTTTTTCTAGGGTAGGTTCAATTTTTTAAATTGTATTTTATTTAAAGGTACTGCACAGAGTGTTTACAGTTACAGGAGTAAGGTACTTTCCTTGATGAATATTGTTACCCACTCCATTGTTGTTCTCCTATCCTTTCCCACCCCCAACCATACCCCCCACCCCAAAGTTGTAAAGTTCATTGCTGGTATATTGTCTTGTGAATATCATTGTTGCAATGGGTCACTTCTTTCATCATTATGTTATTTCCCTTTCTTTCTCCAAATCAGATAATGTATATACAAGATGGAAGGTACCAGAATCAAGACAGAGATGTCCAGAGATAAATCAAAGACAAATGAAATAAAATAAGATCAATTTACACTTCTTTACTGACATCAAGGTTGATATCTGAAAAAAAAAAAGTAATTGTTGTTTCCATGTCTTGGAGTCCATTTCAATTAGCATCATTTTGTATGGTCAACTGTACATAGCTCTAGAGCCAGCAATCCCATTCATGGGCATTTGTCGAAATTATCTCTAGATAGCTAATGGATGAAAAATGGAATTGAAAATAGCAAAGGAAAACAAATCAAAATTCAGGTGTTATGATTTTACAATTCTAATATGAAAGAACTGAAGCTTTTGTTTAATGAAGAAGAAAGTTTAGCCTGTAATTTCAATGCAAGGCATCAGTTGTAATGAGTCTAAAGTCTTTTCCTTAAAGATATCCAAGAGTAATATACTCATCCTCTGAAGAGTAAACAAGTAATTATTTTAATTAGCTTTGCTTAATATTAATTTACGTGTAGAAAATAAGTTAAAATATCTTCTCTCAGGCTGGGAAGGTGGCTCAGTTGTAGTGTTTGCATGCAAGAGTCCCTGGGTTCAATTCTTCAGTACCACATAAGCAAAAAGAAAAAACCCGGAAGTGGCAGTGTGGCTCAAGTGGTAGAGCGCTAAACTTGAGCTGAAGAGCTGAAGGACAGCGTCCATGTCCATAGTTCAAGCCCCACGACCGGACTCCAAAAAATAGAACACTAAAACTACCAGCACAAATACGTTTTTGGCAGCATTATTACCATATCTAAGATATGGAACCAGTCCTGATGCCCCTCAGTAGATGAATGGATCAGGAAAATGTGGTATATATACACAATGGAATTTCATGCTTCTATGAGAAAGAATGACATAGCCCCTTTCTTAAGAAAATGGAAAGACTTGGAAAAAAATCAATATGTGAAGGAAGCCATACTCAAAGAAACATAGGCTCTATGGTTTCCCTAATTTTTATTAATTAATATATGCTTAGGATAGTCCTGGCAGATAGGTTCATTTTTTACACTCTTAATATTCGCTGTGTGTGTTTGTGTGTGTGTGTGTGTGTGTGTGTGTGTGTGTGTGTGTGTGTGTGTGTGCGTGTGCCTGTGTGCAGTAATGAAACTGACTCAGAGCCTCAAAATCTTGCTTGTTTTTTTTCACTCATGACTGACTGAATCTGTACTATTTTAACCAAGGTTTCACTATGTGTTTGATTGAACAATTGAACATAAATGTCTCGTGGATTGCTACCCCAGCCATCTGTGAACCATGGTCTTACAATCTCAGCCTCATGAGATGAGATACTGGCATCTAGCTCTATTGCCAAGTGTCATTTCTTCGTTTTGATTTGTTTTGTTTTTGTTGTCTTTGTGCATCAAAAATCAGGACTATTCACATAAAATTGTGTGTTGTTTAAAGATTACCTTAATAATGTAATCCTTTTACATCCCATTATGTGATTTGATTTTTTGAACTCTATTGTTGCAGTCAAGTCACTTATATATAATTTGAATCTTCTTGTCTTGGTTTTATAGTGTGTTAGGTGTTTAAAAACAGAATTTATCAAGGTTTACCTCTACACTACTGAAGCAGGACCTTTATTATTACTCAATGTCCTGTAAATCATAAGTTTATCACTACTTGAGGCACCATATGAGCACAAATAGTTTCCTATAATACCTACACATATTTTAGAGCTCAATGCCATGCAATGCACACTTCTGTCAAATATGCAAGGACATTATTTGTGATTCTCCATGGATTTTCACGGTTCTTTTCTCTATTCTCCAGTGTTAGGTCCTATGATGGTCATGTTGATTTTCTCCACTCTTATATTCATCATTGCATCTTGGGAACTACTGGTATGCATTACTGTACTTCTGTCTATTCTCCTTGTGCTTCGGCTTGTACCCCTCTGACCTCGAAGGGCTAAGAATTGGGGATATTTGCTTTACTCTTTATCTCAGACATCTATCTTTACTTTCTAGAAATACATTCATTGAATTCCTTCGTAAAGTCTAATGTCTTGAAAATTATTACTGCATTTTCATGGCTTTGTTATTTGGCATTAGGGAAGAACATAGATCAGTACTGTAATTTAGGTTAAAGATTATTGCAATCATACTTCAATAGATATTCTTCATTGGATAATGTGTATTTCAAGGTCTGCCTGCCTGCTTCCTTTTCACTGTTTTGTTTATTTTTCAATGTAGTCTTTTCTTCTGGAAAATATTTATGTGCCTAGTGAAGATCAATTCTTACTGTAACTATTCATTAATTTTATTCCAACCTCATTTCACAGATCCCTCTGAGTTTCTTCAGGGTCTGTATAGTGCTTCACATTTTTAAATATGTTTTAACATCGATGTAGCCAATGCTGAAGACACATTCCTTAAGTCACCATTTTGATGACTGAAAAGCAACCATGCTGCAATCTCACATATGGCAATTTTCTGGTTTTAAATTCTTTTAGATTAAAACTGATGCTGCCCAACAAATATTCTGTGTACAATTTTATATTTTCCTAATTATTTTAATATACTTCCCATATTATATAAAGTTAAAACATTATCACTTACATTATCACTTACTAAAACGGTCAGAGTAAAGTTCTATTCATTCACAATTATAAGATAATAGAGTGTCCATTATGACCAAGTGAGATATTTAAAATTTTTTTTTGTAGTCCTTAAAGGTTGTGCTGGGGAATCCAGTCCAGTGCTTCATATTTCTTAGTCTACTGTGGGCCTCTGAGCCTGATGTGACCTGTGGTTTTATTTTCACTCAACAGAATTTTTAAAAAATTCAATAGGAAGGAATTATTACTTGCTTACTTTCTCCAATATCTCTCGCATACATAAAAGTAATATAATTCTATGCTGACTGAAATGGTTTTCCTATTGAATAATTGTTTATTTTTTGTAGCCGCACTCTTTACTAAATCTTGTCCCTTTCCTATCTCCCCTTCCCATAAAACTTGACTGGATCCACTAGAAACCCACTTCCAGTCAGCCTGGTCCTTAAAAAGCCCAACGTTAACTAACCTACACTCTGGTAGTCCTGCTATAAACTTTCAAAGGCCTGACTCCAACCAGAATCCTTCCTGAAAGTCCTCCTCTGCTACAGGGAAATCGTTCTTCCACTCCACCCCTTCCTGGAATCCCTGCTCTGCACCACCAGAAACCAAACATATCCATATCTCCTCCTAATATCCACCTTGCTGCAACAAGAACTCTGCCTACATTGGGCTACACCAGAAAACCTGTCCTAACTAGTCTAGTCCACTGGATCCTATCTCTGCTCTCACAAAGCTCTGGTCCTGAAAAATTCCTCCATACATTGTTACTACATCCTGCTCTGCCAGAAACCCCACCTCCACCCTAACACACTTCCCAAAGGTCCGCCCCTTACTAGCCCACTTCTTTCTAGCACCACTCTGCCCTCTCACAGACCTTGAAAAGCCTCTCCCTCATAGCTCTGCATTCCTGCACCAGAATCCCCACCTTTTGTCAGACTCTTGCCTTCATTATCTTCCCTGCCTTATGGGAAACCTCACCCTACATATCCCACCAGGGCTCACAGTGCTACACCACAACCCCTCCTCTATGTAACCTCCTCCTCTGTAGCCTTGTTCTTCCTTTTCAAAGCTCTGCCCCAAATAGCCTCTTCCCCAGTGACCTTGCCCTCTTCCACTGAAAACCCATCCACCTGCCAGTCTCCATCCTAAAGTCCCACCTACTCCACAAGAGACCCTGCTCCTAACAAGTCTAGTCTTTCCTGTCCCCTCCCTGCTGTCTCAAAGCCTTACACAGACTGGCTTTCACTCTCAAAGCCCCGCCCTGCTTTACCACAGAGGCTGTCCCAATACCAACTCCTCCCTTGAACCAGACAGGGCTCCACCAGAAACCCCACACCACATCATCCTTGAAGTTCCCACCTAGGAACTTTTATTACAAATGTGATTTTATAATGGTCACAGAATTCATACTAATCAATATGATAAGAAAGCAGTATTGACAAAAGACAACAAAAATTAGTTAGCTATTAGATGCCTTAGTCTAGTTTGGGGTTCTGTTAACAGGCAGATTCACATTGTGTGAAAATGTGTGAAGATGATTCCTCTAACTGGAAAGCATTCTTTGAAGTATCAGTAAGGTTTCATGAGTGATCATTTTATTTCTAGAATTTTCTTCCACATTTGTGTCCATTAACTTATAAATATGTTATTTTAACTCCTTTGGTTTGGTTGAGGAAAGAGTATTAAGATGTAAAAAGATGACTTTCAAATCATCTCTCTAATGAATAATTTTGGACTTACATCCTTTACTATGTACCAGAATTTTTAGTAGCAGAAATTCTCTACCAGAATCCCCTTTGAATTTCCTACTTCCGCTAAAGTGCCCTTTGGAAAAGATTGAAGTGAGATTATACAGGTAGAATGCAAGAAATAAAAACGTATTTGAGATCATAACAAAATCATGATAAAGACCCTACCCATTGTGGTTTAAATTTTCTAATGAAAGGAACTTAAGCATATTTAACTGCAGACTTTCTGAAGACTAGAAGACAAAAATATAAGAAATGCCCTCCTATACCACGGTTCTGAAAACAAAACAAAACCAAGGAAAGACAACATAATGAGACAGAAGGGAATGAGAAACTTGTACATGTGATATAGAATGTAAAGATACACTGAATCAGGTAAAAATAATTTTGGACACAATGCCTGGTTGTTCAATGTATTTCATCGTATATATTTTTCCTTTTACCCTGTGACATAATATAGGTCTCAGCAGGGATCTGCCAAGGTAATTGTGTAGTTAGTCAATTACATCATTGCAAGATCATCAGGATGATAAACTCCCACACACCTTAACATACCTGCAACAGCACTAGACATACATTCCTATTGGTACAACAGTGTAGGGCAGACCTGTATTTAACCCAAGTTTTGTATGCGGTATGCTATGGTTTTTTTCAGGCTTGATACAAAATGTCTCTGCCCAGAATTAAATGAAGGCATTTATAGCTAAAATTATTTAGGGTCATTGTTAACATCTAATGCCTGCTGAGGTATTTCTTTATACCTCTTCTTTTCCCTTTCTTTCTTCCTCCCTTTCTTTGTTCCTCTCTATCTTTCTTTTCTTTTCTTTTCTTTTCTTTTCTTTCTTTCTTTCTTTCTTTCTTTCTTTCTTTCTTTCTTTCTTTCTTTCTTTCTTTCTTTCTTTCTTTTTTTCTTTCTTTCTTCCCTTTTCTTTCCTCTTTTAGGAAATGAGTATGAATTTAAATATTTTGTTTGCTGAACAAGTATTCTACCATTAGAATAATCCGTTTTCAATTTATTTACTTTGTTCATAGGTTATCCATTTTGCTGAGGGCTGAACACAGCCTAAGTTCCTCACCTCTGTCTGCCAAGTAGCGGGGATCACAAATACATTCCAACATGCGAACCTTTAGGATGATATGAGACTCTTATTACTTTCCTTGCACACTGGTTCTGATCTGTGATCCTCTCAAATTCTACCTCTTCAATTAGAGATGTGAGTTCTAGTAGCCTGCCCTAAGTTTAGATCGTCTAAATGAATTATTGAAGGCAATTTCACTTTAATCTCTTTTTTTGCCAGTCCAGGGGCTGTTATAGTTTTATTTCTAGACAAATTTTGTGTATATATGCACATTAGTGTTAAAATATTACTTTTTCCCCCTTTTTTCCTTTTTAATTTTCTTGGTCAAGGGGCTTGAATTCTGGGTCTGGGAGCTGTCCCTGGCTCTTCAGATCAAGGCTAGCATGTTTACCACTTGAGCCACAGTGCTACTTCTGGTTTTCTGGTGGTTAATTTGAAGTAAGAGTGTCATGGATTTCCTGCCAGGGCTAGCTTTGAATTACTATCCTCAGATCTCAGCTCCTGAGTAGCTAGGATTCCAAGCATGGCACCCAGCTAAAAATGTTACTTATTTTAAGTTCTGTGTTTTAGTTGAGGGAGTAAAATAAGTGTGTAGAAATTTAACTTTCAAGTTACCTCTCTAAGTAATTTCAGAGTTTCATTTTCATATTTATTGTAGTTATTAATAACAGAAACTCCCAAAGTAACAGCATAATCCTTCATTTTCTCCTTCCCATAGGTACTATTGGAAGAGAATGAGTGAGATCTTAGACAATATGTACTTGAAATTATAAAAAAAGTTATATTGATGATACATAAAGAGCCAGATAACACAACGTGCTTTGCATTTTCTAAAGAAAGGAATGTCATGAAAGTATATTTATTGGCAGGCTTTTCACCTGTAAAACGAAGAAAAACAATTTCATAAAAAAGCTGAAGGGTATCAGCAACCATGTAAGTGTGATATAGCATTGGAGACTTTATGAAATGAACTGGTTCAGGTAAAGTAATACTTTGGAAAAGTTATCTGTTCACTAAATTTATTCATTATATTTTTTATTTTTACTTACCTGTCACTTAATATATAAATGCATACATGTGTGTGCAATATATATATATACATATATCTCAGCAGTATCTGTCCAGTGAACTGTATGGTTATGTATGTTTAAGTAATTTCATCATGTCAATTCCATCAATAAGATGGACTTCCATAAATCTTAACAACCCTGCAACACCACTGCACATGCAAACTTAAGTGTTCACCATTGTAAGCTAGACCTGTGTTTTACCAAAATTTTACATATATGGTGTTAATTTTTCATTTAGTCTTGACACAAAATGTGTGTGCTCCTAGAAATAAATGATGGCATTTATAACTACAATAATTTAGTGTAAATCTTTACAATGAACACATGCTAAGTATGAGTTGTTCTTTCTTTTCTTGTCTTATTTTATCTTTAGGAAGTTGATCTGAGTTTTGATGTTGTTTGCTAGATAAGTATTCCACCATTGGAGTCACTCCACCACTCCTTTCTAGTTTAAGTTACTTTACGCATAGAGTAGCAATTTTTGCACCCAGCCCAAAAAGCAGGGATCAGGATTGCATTCCAATATCCCTACCTAGTAGGTTGATATGGCTGATACTTTCCTTCCTAGACCTATTCAGAACTGTGATCCTCTCAAATTCTACCACTTTAGTTAATTGTGTAAGCTCCTGTTTGCCCTAATTCTAGAAGATAGGACAGACATAAATGATTACAGGTAATTTGAGTGAATCATTGGCTAATATAAGTTATTTGATATTAAAGTGTAGGGTAAGTTTGAAAGTATAATCACAGTAGTCAGATATTTTGCTAAGTAATTTTGTTTCACATTAACAACACATCTTGACCAGAATTAAGGACTTACTTTTGATGTCTGTCTAGTTGTATGTCATTTGGTAAATTAAACTTCATGTCTTCCATGTGGGATAAAGAACTTTGAATGTTCTGATGTGCTGGTTCACATCTATAATCATGGTTAGCAATCAGAAATAAATAGATCACAATTTGAACATAGCCTAACCAAAAATTAAAGAAGTCCCAATCTCAATAAACTAGTGGATCATGTTGAATCATGCTGCCATTAATCTCAGCACCACAAGAAGCTAAGTCTCTGCCTTGTAACTGTTTCACTTGAGTAACTGGGACTCTTGGAGGCAGTCACCTCTACGGATGCAGAATCTGGGCTGAGATTTAGCAAGAGGAGGGAGGAGTCTGCCCCACCTTCCCAGGGTGAACCTCACAGAATGAAGTGAGCATGCTTGCTTTCCTCCTCCAACCGGCTTGAGATGCCATGCTGCTGAGTGTTCATTATTTGATTCCAGTGACCTGTGGTAGAAGTAGAAGGAAACATTAAATAAATTTCACATATGCCAATTGAGCTGCTCTGCCAGCCTGTGAGTTCAACTCAGCAAGTGTTCATTATTTGAGATTTGACAATGCTGAGGTAGGGGAGAGAGGGAGGGTGAGTGAAAGAGAGGAGAGATAGAAAAAGAGCTGGGCGCTGGTGGATCACAACTGTAATCCTAGCTACTCAGTACGCTGAGATCTGAAGATTGCAGTTCAAAGCCAGCCTGGGCAGGAAAGTCCGTGAAACCCTTATCTCCAATAAACCACTCAAAAACCAGAAGTGGCGCTGTGGCTCAAGCGGTAGAGCGCTCGACTTGAGCTCAAGAGCTGAGGGACAGTGCCCAAGCCCAGAGTTCAAACCCTACGACCAACCAATAAAACAAAAAAGAGAGAGGAGAGGGAGAAAAGAAAGAAAGAAAGAAAAAGAAAGAAAGAAAGAAAGAAAGAAAGAAAGAAAGAAAGAAAGAAAGAAAGAAAGAAAGAAAGAAAGAAAAACAGAAAGTAAGAAAGAAAGAAAGAAAGAAAGAAAGAAAGAAAGAAAGAAAGAAAGAAAGAAAGAAAAACAGAAAGAAAGAAAGAAAGAACATGACTGAGAATGAATTGTTTGGAGTCAGGAGTCATATATCAGAAGTACTACCTGTATTTGTTGTTAGGTCTGCCCCAGGTCATGCAGACCCTATGCAGCCACTTCTTGGCTAAGTTTCAACCCTTTATGTGTTGCCTAGTATCTGGCACACCTGGAGGCAGCCACCTCCCCATCCTGTTAAGTCACAACCTGGTCAGCCTCTGGTCCCACTTTCCATCTGACCAGAGGTGAGTCCCAGAACTTGAAGTCACATCCAGATCCAGTGTGGCCAGAGTTTCCCCCAAATGGCCAAACCTCATCTGGTCATTCACATAGATTCATCCTTGCCAGAGGTTGGATCACCCCATTTTTTTACATGCATTTCCCCCATGTATTTCATGGGCAGCAGTTCAGTAAATAAACTTCTTTACCTGACTGAAAACCCTGTGGTGTTCTCTTCATTGGCTACCTAATGAAACTCACCTAATTAATATACTTTACACTTCAGAGTTTCTAGTTATGAATCCATGGATATTTTTGTGACACATGTGAGATCAGTATCTACAAAACAAATTTACTAACATCATTTAACAGTATAATTGTGCCTAGACTCTTTAATAGCAGCTTAATTAACGATAATGTCTATTTTGTTTGCTTTGCTTTGCTTTGTTTTTGCTTAAAGTAATAGAAGAGTTGGTGAGACAATCTGTGTGAAGACTCAGGGTCTGTGTTGGAGGTGCAGAATGATGCTGGCTCCGGCCTCAGGATTATCTGAGGACTGTGTTTGGGTATGTGGAAAGCTCTTGGCATGCCGGCCTAGAGAGGGAACATGTTCTCTCTCCCTATCTCAAAGCTATCATGTCTCAAAGCTGAGGAAGTAGCTCTTCTGCTTACTTACGCATTTTCCAGAGTACGGGGAAATGGTTTGAGCTTGCTCTAAAATAGTTTAGATAAAAATATACAAAGACTTATCTCATAGTTTAAGCAAAATTGTATCTGTTGAAATTCTTTGTGTGAATGTCTCCTGAATAAATCTTGGCAAAGATAATATTTGCTTGTCTTTAAATACCCACTAACAATAAAGCACAGCATGCAGTGGCAATTGCTGTTTGCACTCTGCAACCCCTGTTTCCTGGTGATTTTGCGACCCTTACCAAGGAACCCCAATGCCTGAGACGTTGACAACTGGCACACAAACAGGGACCCTGCAGTGTTGAATACAGGAAGGGATATTCAGGTAAGTACTTTTAATGACATGGTGATGGAACAAGTTAAGTCTACTCCGTACTTACATATGCTAAAATATTTACTTGCAGCTTATGGTGTAACTATGTCTTCTTTTGACATAGAAATGTCTATTAATGTAGTTAGGGAATAGAATCCTTGGTTCCCCGTTGATGGGGCATTAGATGTTGCTAATTGGAAATGAGTAAAGTATTGTAGAAAGAGATGTTCGAGAAGGGGAAAGGAATCCTGTTAGATTTTTGTCCATTTGGGCTATTTTACATACCCTTTTTAAAGCTTTAAATGAGAAAAGATTAATAGCGGACTTAAAGAAAGAGGCAACGCCTTCTATTGTAGGTTTACTATTGGACTCGGAGGTTAAGGATGCAATAGATAAGGCTGCATCACAATTAGGAGAAAAAACAAGAGGTAAAGAAAGCTGAAAATGAACAAACTGAAAGCGTAAATAGAATGTCTGAGCAAATGGAATTGATTTTATCAAGATTACTACATATGGAGTTAGAAATTAGCAGAGTGAAACGCTAATCTGAGAAGGTGATAGTAAAACAGCCTTCCTCTCCTCAGCTTGCAGAAGCAATTTTTACCGCATCACTCCTTCACAAAACAGAAGGCTCAGTGAATTTGATGAAGAAATGCCTATTTTTTCTTATCCTGTAATTTGACCACCTCCTATGAATGGTATAGCTCAACCAACCAGATATGAGGGTGTTGCTGTCGATGATATTGGTAAACTTAACAATCAGTGGCTTATGGTCCTCAGTCTCATTATGTTAAGGGATTACTTAATAAGCTTGCCTGATAATCTTGCTCCCGAGGATTGGAAGATGCTTTGTAGAGCTTTGCTTAAGGAACCTGAATACCTACAATGGCAAATGTAGTTTACTGAGTTATATACAGAAAGGACTAGACAAAATGCACAGAGCAATAACCCAAGCCTGCAGATCATAACCTGTCCTATGTTGAGTGGAACAGAACCATATGCAGATGCTCATATGCAATTGAACTCTCCTGAAGAGATCCATGAGCAGTTATGAGACATAGGTATTGAGGCATGGGGGAGGATTCGGCTGGTAGGAGAGCGTTATGGCTCCTGGACTAAAGTAATTCAAAAACCTAATAAACCCTATGTTGAATTTTTATCAAGATTGACACTGACCTTGGAACATAATGTTGTGGGAGAAGCTGCACAGCAACAACTACTAGGCATGTTGGCTTATGAGAATGCTAATGAGGACTGTAAACGAGCCCTATTGCCTATTAAAAATAATCTGGGGATGTAAATACATATTTAAGGGCGTGTAAAGACAATACATCCGAATCCCGGCGTTTGCAGTTGTTTGCTGAAACTATGCCCACTACCTGGTATGCTTTACAAACCATCTAATCTAAAATGTTTTGGATGTGGTCAAATGGGACATATAAAGAAGAACTGTAAAAAGGATACTGATGTTAACAAGAGAGGACCAGGAATTTGCCCTAAATATAAAAAGGAAAGCACTGGGCAAGAGTGTGTAGATAAAAAATAGACAATAAAGGAATTCCTATAAAAATGCTTACCCTATGCAGGGAAACTCTCCATCTGGCCAGCCCTGGGACCCAGGATTAATAACCAAGGGTAGCCAACCATTTTTCTTCCTCGTCCCTGCCACAACCCACAGCACCGCAATGGACATGCCAATTCATTCATCTACTGAGAGGCATATTGGTTTAAAACATGCTTGCATGTAAGTATCAATCATGGTCATTCAAAAATGACAGATGTCACCTCCCCAGACATACTAAAATCATGATTTCTAAGTAAGATAGGATTTTATAGTGGTACAAGTGTTGAGATATATGGATGAGTCTAATGTGTATCTTGCACTGAATTAGGCAGGAAGATATCCAATATCATATGGGATAAAAAAATTGCTAGTAAGAAGATATTCCCTTGAGAAAGATATAGGAGGCTGACAGAAGTATGGAGAAATTCAGATAATTTTGAAGGATTTAGAAATGCAAGCTCAAGTATGTCTCTTTAATTGGAAGGCCAAAAGAAGGGGAAGAGAAGAAAATAACTGAAAGCAGATCATTGTCCCAACGTAGAGTATAAAAAAATCATAACCTATAACTTCCAAGTTAAAGAGAGACCAATATAATTCGTCCCACTTAATTTAGACACAAGCAAAATATTTACTTTGCTTATTCCCACTTTAATGCTCCAAAATAAATGAAGACTTATAAGAAACGTTATGTAATTGTCGTTCCTTCAACCTGAACACTAATTGTGATGAGCCCTCTTTTTCTCAATATGCTCTTGGAAAATACTCCCTAAATTGATGATGTTGTGACTGATTAGAGAGTCAGTGTAACAGGTTTCTACTTGTATGATAATCCCAGAATAGTTTAATGCAGTTTTTTCTCAAGGTATCGAAGTATATTGTCTGACGCTGTACTTTGAACACACCTTCACACCTGAGCACATTATTTGAAATTGTACATCAGCATTTCCTTGGCACATTCTATTTTGTGCCTTTGTTTTTTTGTATGTTCCTTTTGATTACTCTATTTCTATTTCATCTGTACAAACTGCTAAGAACATTGTTCAGCTACCACTTCTAGTTTGCAAACACCCAGTCTATTTATGAAGGTACTTTGTCCATGTTAACCAATAGGGTAGTACTCACTCTCAGATAAAAGTTCCACAGTGTAACTCTATGCCAACATTAGAAGATGTAGAATTTAAGGCATTTTGAGACAAACAGTGATATTTGAATTGAAAGGCTTCTTAGAGACATTTTCTTGGAGCTCATTAGTTCTTCTAAGGTCAGAATAAAAGCATTTGTTCCCAAATTTTAAAATAAAAAGGATCTGTTGAATTAATGGATCTAGAATTTTATGGCTTCACATTCATATCTCAAAATTTCATCAATATGAATTACATCTCTACCAGTGCACCAAAACACTGTTCTTATTGAACTTGTCTATGTCCTTTTAGTTTTCAAATCCAAATAGCATATTTCCTTCAATGTTTCTGTAACAGTTTTGACCTTTTCTTCCTGCAAATTCTTTCTTTTCTTTTCTTCTGTAAATCTGTTTCTATTGCTTTTTTATTTCCTTATCTCTTTCTTCCAATCTTGTCCACACTGGTGCTCACATTGCTACACTTATGTCATAACTTTTCTTTTCTTCTTCCCTTTAATAATGCCCCCAATTTTATCATTCTTTTTCATATTCATGTTCATGGATATTTTGATGATATCTAAACAGATCAATCTTTGCATCTGTTTAATATAAACGTTAGAACTATCAGAGAGTTTTTTTCCCCTAAGTCGATCATTTTCACCTGTAATCCTTATCACCAAGAACATGACTAACACATTTGCCTGGCCATAGATGTAGAACCCTTTAGATTTCTTGTTACCCTTCTTCTCCCACCCATTATGTAAGATGAACGATCAAGGTTTTCTCAGTTTCTGTTACTAATTTGATTTCGTTTTTTTGTTTTTGTTTTTGTTGGTCATGGGGCTGGTACTCTGGGCCTGTGTGCTGTCCCTGTGCTCTTCAGCTCAAGGCAAGCACTCTACCTCTTGAGCTACAGCACTACTTTCGGGTTTTCTAGTGGTTTTCTTTTTACTTTCCTAGCGAGTCCATTAAACCTCCCTCTTGAATTTGGTTGTTATGAATACCCAACTTCTATGTTAATGAGGACAAACTCTAATGTAAAACTTTGTCTCCAAAAACCAGTCCAAGAAGCTGTGATCACAAATATTTGACTATACTTTTTTCTTTTTTTAAAAATTGAAAGTCTTCTTTTGTCTCAATTGCCAACAAAAATAAGTATTCCAACACGTTTGGGTTCAATCGTTTCTAAACTCAAAGATATATTTTGGTAACAAGATGCTTAGAGGAAACCAAAGTATACTCCACTTTTTATCTTTTCTCTTAAGTCTCTCCTTAGTTATAATATCAGGAAAAGTGAAGTTATTCTTTGCAAAATTATTTCAATTGATTATTTTTCTCTTGGTCTTGCATTTGTTCAACAAGATGTATCGAGGAGAAAAGAGTTAAATCATCCATACCTTGGATGACAGTGTCTGTTACAAAGGACAATGCTTCTAGGTCCTACTTCTATCTCCTCCTCTTAGCTCGTTACTGATTTCCAATGAATCACAGCTTCTTGGCTTCAAGTTTAGTGAAGCTGAAGGACTATATGGCCTCCCCCATTGCTCCATCTTCATTGTTTCTCATTTAAAACTCTTTTAAGTTGACTCATTCAGATGTGTAATTTATTTTCATGTCTTCATTCAATCTGTTCTTCATCGTAGTGAGGCAAATAGGCTCTGTAAAATCACTTTAGGTAGCTAAAATATTAAGAGAATCTATATCAAAAAGTTTTGGCCTCTCTCCACTTTTGAAGCCAATATGCTTAGCTCGGGTTCTAAAAAGAGTTTTCTTACATTTTTCATTTCCTCAATTCTTTTCTGATCCCAAAATTTTTTGGCTTATGCAATAAGAGAAGTATTCACTATCTCATCTTAATAAGAATATTATTTTTGTGAGCCACTTAGAAATGTGAAATCATTGGTTTGAATTATCCTATCAGATTTTTTTTTCTGTGTTTCAGTGCTTCATGTGCAAAGACATTGTGGAAAGAATTACAAACAGAAAAATGTAAGCCCAATACATTCTTTCATTGTTCAGGACACTTTCTCTTTAAATATTTTGACTCAAAATATATTTTTCAGAGAATTACAGTTTGGTAATTAAAGGTCAATTCACAAATTTTGATGTCTGTTTTTTTTTTAAAGAACTTTGAATTTAAATTCCACTCAACCTTGTTTCACAAACTGAAAATATATTTCCTGGGGTAAGGACATTTTCAAGGGAACCTACAGGATTTCCAGCAAGTTTTCTGAGGTTTATTGGTTTGTTGGTTTGTTTGTTTAATGAGCCATCTTCACCCACATTGCTCTCTCTCCACCAAGTCTCCATGGATTTCTTTGCATGAAATCCTCTTTTCCCAGGCAATTTTAAATTTTCTTAATAGGCTAAGTTGTTAAAAATGCTGAAGAATTAAAATTTACCTGTCATAATTGTAAAATTCTTTTGAAATTCCTTTATCAGAATCGTGAATTCACCAATCCTAATTCCACCTTTTCCATCAGAAACAGTTAACCTTGTTTTCATGATATAGTGTCCATGCAACGATTCTTTTCCAGTGGCTTTGTTATGCATATATATTACAATATAAGCTGAAGCAGAGCAAAATGAATTCCAAGATATGAAAACAAAGGCTTTTTTTCTTTTTGCGGTTGCTGTTTTTAATGTAGTATATGATATCTATTTTGTTTTGGGTTTTCTCCCTATGGTTTATCCCCCTGATTTTGGTACCCTGTATTTTGTGTATACATTTACCTTAATTAGGGAATGGAAGAGGAAAAACAAAATGGTGAGAAAAAAGACAAAGGGCAAACCAATGGAATAGCAATGCTCACAAGACAATATATGGGAAATGTACATATCAACTCGTGAGAGGTATTGAGGAGAAGGAAAACTGTGAGAAAAATGAGGGAGGAGGTAACAAGTATGAAAAGTTATGTATTAAATACTTTACAATTACTGACGGGATCATTGCAAGATAATGTTAAAGCATGCATAGATGCCTCACCAGCAGTCACTCAAGGAATGGCATATGCTGCAGCAATGAAAGGAAAACCATTCAGTGCTTATGAACAAAAATTACATAAGATGCGACCTCAGGCCAGAAATGGGGTCTGCTTCTCATGTGGCCAGTCAGAACACATGAGTAAAGATTTTCAATTAAAGCAAAATAAACCTAGTAACAATAAAAAGGGTAAAGTGCCTGGACTTTGTCCACGATGAAAGAAAGGCAATCATTGGAAAAATGAGTGTAGATCAAAATATCATAAGGATAGAATTCTCCTAACAGCAGAAGAAAAGAACACAAAAAACAAGAAGAGGGATGTTCCCTCAGCCCATTAAATGAAAGAGGGGACACACCTACTGTTACACAAAAATCCCCTAAGGGATCAGTTCCATTAAAACCCTTGTCTCCTCCATTTACAGTATGGGATTTGCCAAGAGCTACTCCAGGAAGTGCAGGGTTTGATCTGGCAGCAAAAAGAGATTACATCATCTCTATCATGCATGATGTTCAGCTAATAGAAACTCAAGTTTATGGTTCTGTAATTGAAGGAAATGTGGGCTTGATAATTGGTAGAAGCTCAAATTATAACAAAACTTTGAGGTATTACCCGGAGTAGTTGATGCAGATTACCAAGGGGAAATTAGTGTAATGGTAAGGTCTTTAAAAAATATGCAAATACATATGGATCAAAGATTAGCTCAAATCTTAATTTTAAATTATGTCCATCTTCCAAATCAAATCCTAAAACAAGATCGAGGTACAGGAGGTTTCAGTTCCACAGAAACTGTGGCCTGGGTACAATCTATTTCTAAGGATCGACCCATGAAAACTATATAAGTGGATAGAAAGCCGATAAAGGTCTCTTGGACACAGGGGCAGACCCAACATGTATTTCAGGAAAAGACTGGCCCTCATCCTGGCCAATTATGAAGACAGAATCTACATTAATGGGATTGGGTATGGCTAACAATGTTGCTCAAAGTTCAAAAATTTTAAAGTTGGAGTGTGAAAATAGATTTGGAAACTTTCAACCTTATATTATATCTTCTTTGCCCTTACATTATGGGGCAGAGACATTTTGCAAAACATTGAACTAAAATTCGTTACTTCAGATTCCTTTACTGTACAAAATTTTTCATAGGTGCCGCTGATGAGAAGTTTGCTGATGCAATATCATGGAAATATGATCAGCCTGTGTGGGTTGATCAGTGGTCCCTAACTCAAGAAAAGATACAGGGTGTAGGACAATTGGTAAATGAGCAAATACAGAAAGGATATTTAGAGAAATCCAATAGCCCTTGGAATACTCCAATTTTTGTAATTAAAAAGAAATCTGGGTAATGGAGGTTGTTACAAGACCTCAGAGCCATTAATAACACCATGTATGACATGGGGGCTCTTTAGCCAAGACTTCCATTTCCTGTGGCTGTTCCTAAAGGACATTATATAATAATCATTTATTTTCAGGATTTTTTTAAACAATAAAATTGGATCCTAATGATTTTCAAAGATTTGCATTTCATGTGCCCTCATGTAATTTGAAAAGGCCCTGGCAGAGATATCAGTGTAAGGTCTTGCCACAAGGCATGAAAAATTCTCCTACATTGTGTCAAAAATTTGTGGATAAAGCTTTACAAAAAACTAGGGAAGAGTTTTCTAATGCTTATATTATTCATTATATGGACGATATTTTAATAGCTGCTGAAAGTAAACATTTAACAGAACAAATTTTAACAATTAACCATTGAGCAATTAACCAACTTTGGTTTGCTTATTTTCCAGATAAAATTCAACATAATAAACCTTTAAATTATTTAGGAAAAATAATACATCATGTCACAAAAATGAGTATTAGGCTAGATAAATTTAAAACATTAAATGATTTTCAAAAATTACTACGAAATATAAATTGGGTTAGACCCTACTTGAAAATTACCACAGGAGAATTACACCCATTGTTTGAAGCCTTAAAAGGGGGTTCTAATCTTAAATGTAAGAGACAATTCACTCCAATAATGTTAGAAAATTTTCATTGGTGGAAGAAAAGTTACAAGCAAAAGTGGTCCAATTGGACTATAATAAAGACTGGGATATTATAATATTAAAGACATCTTATACAAGATGTTTATGGCAAGATGGAGTCCTGGAGTGGCTTCACTTGCCTCACAGTCAGACAAGAATGATAGCTTCTTATGTATATTTGTGCAGCCAACTCATTGTCAAGGCAAGGAGTAGGTCCTGAGAGTTACTTGAGAAAGAAATGTATAATATAATTATAACTTATAATAAAAAACAATTAAAATATTATTACAGAATGATGAGAATTGGCAATTAGCATTATTAAATTATACAGGACAAATAACATTTCATGTTCCTCAACATCCTTCATTAAAATTTGTGGAAGAGGTAAAAACCATTTTTCCATTAGTGGTAACAACACTTTTCGAAGGAGCTCTAAGAGTTTTTACTGATAGGTTCTCAAATGGAACTTCAGTGGTATACATTCCAGACCACTTCCCTATTATTAAAAGGGATCTGACATTTCAGAGCAACAGACGGAAATTATTGCTGTAATTTTAGCTTTAACCATATTCCCCAGCAGCATAACATTTACACAGACTCTAAGCATGTGGTTAACTTATTTACTGCCATAGAGACAGCTCTTTTATCAGTACAATCAAAAATTATAGACTTGTTACAACAGTTACAAAAATTAATTCAACTTAGAAAAAAAATATTTATTGAACCCATAAGAGACATACAAATTTACCAGGTCCTCTTTCATTTGGAAATAGGATGGCTGACTTATTAACTAGAGAAACCATCGTGCTTTATTTGTAATTAATCACCTTAATACCAATCAACAAAATCTTACACTTATGCAAAAACATTGGAGCGAAATTGGATTTAAAGTTCAGCCAAAAGTTAAAAGATTTGCTCACAGGCACCTGGAAAGGGCCTGATGTATTAATCACCTAGGGAAGAGGGTATACATGTGTGTTTCCACAGGAGCCGAGTCACCCATCTGGAATCGCAACAGACTTGTGTGCCCTACAAAAATAAGAGAAACCCAGGAAAAAAAACAAAACAGAAGATGCAAATGAAGAAAGCGATGCCAAAGCTCAAAAGTCTTCATCTTCACCTTTCTCCTCAACAGGCGAAGACAACAAAAGAAGCTCAACCACCAACCTGGGAATAAATTAAGAAGCTCACCCATTCTGTGGAGGAGATTGTTGTTTCTATAGGAAAGGCTATCACTGTTGAAAATACGTTTCTTGCTATGCTTGCCATTATTGCTGTGCAGGCAGTGTCTGTTTCAGAACAATACTGGACATATGTTCCTAATCCTCCTCTTCTACATCCTGTGGGATGGGGTGGGGGGATGAGGATATAATACAAGTAATGACAAATAATAGTGACCTGCTAGGGGGTTTGGAGGACTGTTCTAATTCTCATATGACTTCTCAAAGAACTAATTATGAAGGAATGATAGATACCACTCCAATTTGCATAACGCTATCAGGAGAAAATCTCCACGGGTGTTTGCCTATAAACTATAGAACTTTTTTGACTGATCCCCTTGATCAATCCAATGATAAAAAGTTCAAAAAATGATTGATGTGGGAAATTGGCATGATGACATTAGGCTTTCATACTTATAACGAATCCTTTTTCATTCCCAAGAGGAATATACATTTAGGTAACTGCCTACAAAAATATCATGAAAAAGATCAGTTTGGGGATGTATTAATTACCTCATCGAAATGGTGAGAATGTGGATTTCAAAAGGCCTCTTTTTACAACCCTTTGAGGCACCAGATAGTATTTTTGATTTTTCCATTGCTAACCCTGATTATGATTATGCCGCCTACTTAAAACATAATTCAGGAAAGTTTAATGGCTATGCTCCTGATAGGCACGGGGAACCCCTGAAAAGATGGCTCACTCCAGCGTGGGTGGCTTCCGTTTTGGTGAGTCACTCTCCCTTTCACAATAAAATGGGCATTCATCTGTATTTGTTTAGACTTTTTGCAGCAACAAACATGATTTTACTGAAAAAGCCCAAAGTAACTAAGAGTACTACAAGTACTCTTAGTAAGAGCATGTGTAGATTATCCTATGGGAATTTTAGCTAGAAAACTAGATAATTTAATCATTATTAATCAAGGAAAATCTTATTATATTAGCTGTAAGGATTATATTTTTACTAATTGTCTTACTTCTTCTCTGGATAAAACATATTCTGTAATTTTTATTTTAAAAAGACCTTCATATGTAATGTTACGTGTAGATCTATAAAATGACCCTTGGTTTAAAAATTCTGCTTTAGAGGTTCCGGGAAGATGGCGGAGGAGAAGCTGGAATCTGAACAAGCTCTCGCATAGAAAGTAGGTTTAGAGTTCCAGTGAACAGTCCTAAGCCAGAGAATCACACCAAGTGTACCAACACAGGACAGAGAGTTAGACAAGAGAGGGGAAGCCAAGGAAACGCACCAGCTGCCGCTCCGGCGGCGGGGTCGCGGCGGCGACCACCGCCGCGGGAGTCATACCTGAGAAACAGAGAGTCGGGGACGAAGGAGCCAGACGCAGCGGACGAGCGGATTCTACTCAACACCAACAAGAACCGAAGAACCGACAAGGAGCGAACATCTTCATCCTGCTGTTTGCAGACCAGAGACGACCCAGGATCCAAGACTCGGCGTGAGTACAAGCCCGACATCCTCACTCCTCAGGGAGCAGAGGAGGGAAGGCCACCCCTCCCCCCCCAGCACCGGTGATCTCCATCTTGGATACCGACAAAGCTCGGAGTTGCTGCTAGCTCCAGCTCAGGCCTTGGAATAAAACGAGTCATTTAGCAGGTCACAAGAACTTAACACCGAAGTGACCTGCCAGACTCAGCTCCATCCAGGGAAAAGTCACCCAGCTCAGGCGCCAGCCATCGGAGTGCCTAGCGTCACTGGGTAACCAGAACCAGAGGCTGCCCCTCCCTCTAGCAGCCACCACAATCAATTGAAAAACAGAAACCCTGAGAATGGCTCCAGGCTGGGCGCTGTGAGCTCTATCACAAAATAGCCCCAGGGAAAAGCTACTGTTTGTTGAAAGGCCTCAACCCTACCCAGAACCTAGCCTCATAACCACATCCCCCTCTTTTGTGACTCTCAAAGCAGACCACCCTCCCAGAAAACTAACCTGGGAGGGGGATCTCAAAATCTTGGGTAAAGCAGAGCATTTTTCTGCCTCTTCCAACCAACCGACTTAAGAAACCAATCAAGCCACAGGACCTCAAGCTGACCAGAGACTACAACAAGAGACTGGTCGCAGACAAAAGGGAGATACAGGATTCCTCCCACTCCTCCCCCCCCCCAAAAAAAAAAAATCAAAAGACTTTTTTTTCTTTTCTTTTTTTTTTTTCTTCTTTTCTTTTTTTTGCTTGTTTTTTGTTTTTTGTTACCTTATATATATATATATATATATATATATATATATATATATATATAAATTTTTTCCCTTCTAAAACTTTTATTAATCTTTAATTTTTGCCTCTTCTGAAAAAATAATTGTTTTCCAGTAATTTTTTTTTCTCATCTTATAATTTTTATTTTAGGAATACGTGAATGAGAGTTTTCCTTTCTTTTCTTGTCTTCTTTCTCTTTTTCTTTCATTCTTAATTATCTTTTTGTTTTTTATCTAGCTCTACTGAACTTCTGATCTTTTCTTCTCCCTTTCCCATCCTTAAAGCTTTCCACATCTCCTCTATGTCCCTCCCCTTCTCTGAACATATTCACATTCCTCTCTAAATAGACGGTCTTTTAACCTCTATAATAACATTAATTTTTACGTTTCTATTCTTTTTCTGGTCTCTATTTATTCCCCTTTCCGTCTATTCTTTTTCTCTCTCTCTCTACTTGCATCCTACCCAACCCATTTCCTGCACTGTGATTAGGACATAGTTAACTCTCCCTGTGCCTCCCCACACCAATCTATTCCTATTTTTTACCCACATCTCTCCCTAATCCTAATAATTTCTGGTTTTCCAAATTCTTTTCTGCGGTTCGAAGTCCTTTAACATATAGTCATTTGATGTTGAATAGATGTATCTGTTGAACTAGATTGTATCTGTAGACTATTGACTGTACAAATGCAAACTTTGGTTGATGGTTGCCTTAAGATAGTGTTCTAGCACAAAACTGGTGCAATCTGTATCTCAAATGGGCCGAGTAAGCCGAAAAAACACAAGAAAAATGGCAAATTCGGGTATCTCAATTCCCAACCTTGATAATCAGGGATTAGAACAGATAAAGAATAATCCAGAGGAGAGTTCCCAAATGGCTCTACAAACACTAATAGCAAACATGATAAATGAGAAGTTTGACAATGTACAAAGGACTCTGTATGAGCGTGATAGGGAGAGAGAGGAGGCATCCCAGAAGTTTATACAGGAACATCATAAGCGTGAGGAAGCTTCTCAAAAACTGATACAGGATTTGCGTAAACAACTTGAGAATACTCAAAGAGAAAGGGAGGAATGGCGTGAGCAGGCAGAGAACACTCAAAGAGAACTGCAGGAATCCCACAGAAGGGAGGAAACTAATCAAAGAGTAATTCACGAATTAAGAGACCAGGTAGAGAATACACAAAGATCACTAAAGACATTCATGGAATCCATTAACAAAGAGCTGAAGGAAGTCAGGGAGACCACAAAGGGAAGGCTGAATGGAACCCAACAGAAGGAATGGGAGTCCAAAGAAACCATAACCAATCAACTAAGTGATTTGAGAACAAACACTGAACACCAAATTAAGGAAGTAAAGAAATTCATACAAGAAATAAAACAGAGCTTCAACAAAGAACTTGAAGCCATCAAAGCTGACCAATTAGAAGGAAAAGAGATAAAAAACAAAGTAGAGAGTCTTGACAGCAGGTTAGACCATGCAGAAGATCGAATCTCAGGGATTGAAGACAGCCTAGATATTATAGAGAAAGAACATACAACCATCCAAGACAAGTCCAAGAAATATGATAGGTCTATCCAACACCTGGAAGACACCATAAGAAGGCCCAATCTAAGGATAATGGGTGTAGAGGAGCACCTAGAAACAGAAGTTAATGGTCTAGGAAATTTTTTTAACAGGATCCTAGCAGAGAACTTCCCAAATATACAAAAAGATAGGCCTATTCAGATACAAGAAGCTTTTAGAACCCCAAATAGACCAGACCAGAATAGGACATCCCACCGTCACATTATAATCCACACAGGATCAACCCAGACCAAGGAAAAGATCCTTAAAGCTGTCAAGGAGAAAAGGTTAATCACCTATAAAGGGAAACCAATTAGAATCACCTCAGATTTCTCACCAGAGACAATCAAAGCAAGAAGAGCCTGGAATGATGTATGCCATGCCCTAAAAACAAACAACTATCAACCAAGAATACTGTACCCAGCTAAACTCTCCTTCATAACTGAAGGCCAAATAAAAACCTTCCATAGCAAAGAAAAATTGAAACAATACATCTCCACCAAACCAGCCCTGCAAAAGATTCTTAAAGATGTCCTACACATAGAAAACCAACAAGAACGCAACAAAGGCCAAGAAACTGCACCCAAACTGAGAATCCAAGAACCTTAGGAAGAACCCAGTTTTCACAGCCCCCAAGAAGGTGGATAACATGGCAGGAACTCCCAAATACCTCTCAGTCCTATCTCTTAATGTTAACGGACTGAACTCTCCAATTAAGCGACATAGACTGTCTAGTTGGATTAAAAAACAAGACCCTTCTATCTGCTGCCTGCAGGAGTCACATCTTGCCCGTAAAAACAAACATATTTTCAAGGTTAAAGGCTGGAACAAAATCTACCAAGCAAACGGCCCTCATAAACAGGCGGGAGTTGCAATCCTAATATCAGATAAAATAGACTTCAAATTAAAATTCGTGAGAAGAGATAAAGAAGGTCGCTACATACTAATTAAAGGATCTCTCCTTCAGGAGGATATTACAATTCTAAATATCTATTCGCCAAACAATGGAGCACCCAAATTTATCAAAGAAACACTACTTTCCCTCAAATCCCAGATAGATCCAAAGACATTAATCGTTGGGGATTTTAACACACCACTCTCCCCACTAGATAGATCAACTCGGCAAAAACTCAACAGAGAAACCGCAGATCTAAACAGCTGCATAGATCAACTAGACTTAACAGACATTTACCGAACATTTCACCCAGCAGCATCAGAATACACGCTCTTCTCAGCAGCACATGGAACGTTTTCTAAAATAGACCACATTTTAGGCCACAAAGCAAACTTGTCTAAATTCAGAAACATTGAAGTTATACCTTGCATACTCTCTGACCACAAGGGAATAAAATTAGAACTCAACACCAAAAGCCACCAAAGAAACTCCGGTATCACATGGAGGCTGAACAACACACTGCTGAATCATGAGTGGGTCATGGAAGAGATTAGAAAGGAAATTCAAATGTTCATGCTATTCAACAAAAATGAACACACAAATTACCAGCTCCTCTGGGACACAGCAAAGGCAGTACTCAGAGGCAAGTTTATAGCTCTGAGCTCCTACATCAACAAATTGGAGAGATCGGAAACTAATAATTTAATGACACATCTAAACCTCCTTGAAAAAGAGCAGGAAGATAAACCCCAATCCAGTAGACGGAAAGAAATAATCAAAATTAAATCAGAATTAAATGAATTAGAATCCAAAAAAACTATAGAAAGAATCAACAAAACAAAGAGTTGGTTCTTCGAAAAACTTAACAAAATTGACAGACCCTTAGCAAACCTTATCAGAAAAAGGAGAGAACACACCCAAATTAATAAACTCAGAGATGAGAATGGAAACATCACCACGGAAACAACCAAGATTCAGAACATTATAAGGGAATACTTCTCAAAACTTTATGCTAATAAGTTTGAGAACTTGACAGAAATGGACCTTTTCCTAGCAAATATTGACATGCCAAAACTAAACCAAGATGAGTTAAACCAGCTTAACAGGCCCATATCAAGCATCGAAATAGAAACAGCAATAAGAGACCTCCCAGCTAAGAAAAGTCCAGGACCAGATGGTTTTACAGCCGAATTTTACAAGGCCTTCAAAGCAGAGCTCACACCAATACTCCTCCAACTCTTCAATGAAATTGAAAGAGAAAGCTCACTACCGAACACATTCTATGAAGCCATCATAACCCTCATCCCAAAACCAGGCAGGGACTCATCAAAGAAAGAGAACTATAGACCCATTTCTTTGATGAACATTGATGCAAAACTTCTCAACAAAATTTTGGCCAATCGACTTCAACAATTCATCCAAAAAATCATACACCATGATCAAACAGGATTCATTTCAGGGATGCAAAGCTGGTTCAATATACGCAAATCAATTAATATTATTCATCACATCAACAGGAGCAAGAATAAGAACCACATGGTTATCTCAATAGATGCAGAAAAAGCATTTGACAAGATCCAACACCCCTTTATGATGAAGGTTCTGGAAAAATTAGGAATCCATGGAACATTCCTCAATATAATAAAGGCTGTATATGACAAACCTACAGCCAGCATTATACTCAATGGTGAAAAACTAAAGCCATTTCCTCTTAACTCAGGAACAAGACAAGGATGCCCACTCTCTCCACTTCTCTTCAATCTAGTATTAGAATGCCTAGCTACAGCAATAAGACAAGATGCAGACATAAAGGGGATCCAAATAGGGAAAGAAGAAATAAAACTCTCCCTCTTTGCAGATGACATGATCTTGTATTTAAAGAATCCCATAGACTCCACTCCCAAATTACTCAAGCTGATTCAAAACTTTGGCAAAGTAGCAGGTTATAAAATTAACCCCCAAAAATCAATGGCTTTTCTGTATGCCAACAATGAGAAAAGTGTGGCTGAAATTAGGAAAGCAACTCCATTTGTAATAGCCCCACAAAAAATAAAATACCTAGGAATTAACTTAACCAAAGAAGTGAAGGACCTCTATGATGAAAACTTTAAAATCTTGAAAAAGGAAATCAACACAGAACTTAAAAAATGGCAAAACCTCCCATGCTCCTGGATTGGCAAGATTAACATCGTGAAAATGGCAATACTTCCCAAGGCTATCTACAAATTCAACGCGATACCTATCAAAATTCCACCCTCATTCTTCAAGGAAATAGAGGAGGCAATCCAAAAATTCATATGGAACAATAAAAGACCCCGAATAGCAAAAACGCTCCTCAACGGAAAGAACACTGCTGGAGGAATATCAATACCAAATTTCAAATTCTACTATAAAGCCATAGTAATCAAAACAACTTGGTATTGGCATAAGAACAGACCTCAGGACCAATGGAATAGAATTGAAAACCCAGAAATGAACCTACAGACCTATAGCCACCTAATCTTCGATAAAGAAGCTAAAACAATAGAATGGAAGAAAGACAGCCTCTTCAGTAAATGGTGCTGGCAAAATTGGTTAACTACATGTAGAAAACTAAAGCTAGATCCTTATATATCACCCTGCACCAGAATCAACTCCAAATGGATCAAAGACCTTGAACTCAAAGCAGACACTCTGAAAACATTACAGGATGGAATAGGAGAAACCCTAGGTCTCCTTGGCTCAGGTCGAAATTTTCTGAATAGAGACCCGGAAGCACAACAAATCAAAGAAAGGTTGGACAAATGGGATTGCATAAGATTGCAGAGCTTCTGCAGGGCAAATGACATAGCTGGCAAGATCAATAGAAAGCCCACCGATTGGGAGAAGATCTTTACTAGCCATACAACGGACAAGGGTCTCATATCTAAAATATACTTGGAACTCAAAAAATTAAACCACCCAACAACAAATCCTCAAAGAAACAACTGCCCAATAAATAAGTGGGCGAAAGACTTAAAGAGAAGCTTCTCTGAAGAAGAAAGAAGGATGGCCAATAGACACATGAAGAAATGTTCAACATCCCTAGCCATAAAAGAAATGCAAATCAAAACAACATTGAGATATCACCTCACTCCAGTTAGAACAGCAAAAATCAAGAACTCCAATAACAACAGATGCTGGAGGGGATGTGGACAGAAAGGAACCCTACTTCATTGTTGGTGGGAATGTAAACTTGTTCAACCACTTTGGAAAGCAGTATGGAGGTTCCTCAAAAGACTTCACATAGATCTCCCCTATGATCCAGCAATCCCACTTTTGGGCATTTACCCAAATGTTTACAAACAAGACCACACTAAAGCTACCAGCACAACTATGTTTATTGCAGCATTACTTACCATAGCTAAGATATGGAACCAACCCAGATGCCCCTCAGTAGATGAATGGATCAAGAAAATGTGGTATATATACACAATGGAATTCTATGCCTCCATCAGAAAGAATGACATTTCCCCATTTGTTAGGAAATGGAAAGGTTTGGAAAAAATTATATTAAGTGAAGTAAGCCAGGCCCAAAGAAGCATAGGTCCCATGGTTTCCCTTATTTGCAATATCTAGTATAGGTATGAGTCAAGCGGAAAAGGTCAGATAATGTGATGCTAGGAAAATGAACCCTTAAATATGTATTTTAATGTTTTCGTTTCTTTCATGCATGTATTTCTAATGCATTTATAAGATTATTTCTTTGTTGCTTTGTATGTCCCTCCCCCACAGTGTAACCCCCGTTTTCACTATATTTGATGTCGGTATAACATGTGGAGTAGATGGGGACAAACAAGTCGTTTAAGGATTCAGGTGGACCTGTTGCAACAATGAGAAGTACAAAATGTCATGTCAAAACCAGCTTTACAATGCCGGTGTGGGGGGGGGAGGGGGGTATAATTGGGTGGGGGGAGGGGGGTAAATTTGGGTGGGGGGAGGGGGGAGGCGGGGAAGGGAACTGAAGGGTAAACAAAGGAGGAGGCTGCAATGCTTGGTAAGAAATGTATCCATTATCCTGCCCATGTAATTGTAGCCCCTTTGTACAGTATGTTCTCAAATAAAATAAAATACAATTTAAAAAAAAAAATTCTGCTTTACAAATGCTGAAAATTCTGGATATTATGTTGCAGCCAAAACGCTTTGTTGCGGCCTTGATTTTAGGAGTAAGTGCTTTATTAACAATAATTAGCTCTTTAGCGATTTCTACAGCAGCCTTAGTAAATGAAGTAAACACTGCTCATTTTGTTACTGATTTAAACAAATATGTTTCATTAGCCCTAGCAGAACAACAAATTATAGATAAAAAGTTAAAAATGAAAATAAATGCTCTGGAGGAAGTGGTTCTGGCTATAGGTCAGGAAGTTAATAATTTAAAAACACAACTCTCAGTTAAATGTCATGCTAGTTTTAAATATATCTGTGTTACTGTTCTAAAATATTACTTTTCTTTTAATTGGAATGCCACCAAAAATCATTTGTTGGGTGTCTGGAGAGATAAAGATATCTCTCATGTTATGGAGGCTTTAAGGATAAAATTACAGCAGTTAGTAAAGCTCATTTAGATGTAAAAAACTTACAATCTTTGGCAGCATTATTTAAGCATAACGTGGAGGCCCTCAATCCTCTGGATTGCATTAATGTAATAATTATAATTACCATTGTCAGATCAATTCTCCCAATTCTTATTCTTATATTTCCAATCATTTTCCGGATGATCTTTAGATTTATCTCTTCTGTGCACCAAGACATTCATGAGCTTCAATTAAAAAATAAAAAAGGAAGAAATGCCATGACAATTCCTGCTGAAACTGCGTGAGAGATCACGCCAGACAAAGCATAAGCTTCATGGAAGCATGCTTGCAGGAAGAGGGTGTTGGTTCAAGGCTTCCTATATACTTGGCTGGACCTTTATTGCCTCTACCTTTATTCTAACTATATTCATCTTGGCTGTACATTTGTTTCCTTTATTCTCATTTTGGCTATTTTTCTATTGATCCACGAATAGAGCATGTGAAGACACTTACCCTCGTGCCTATCCTTGCTCTTCTCTGCTCTCTCTCTCTACTTCCACTCCTCTTGCAGGCCGCCTCACATCCTCTGCGCATGTACACCTGCCCCTGGGAGACCCTGGCCACTGCTGACTCCACAGTGAGGTCCCTGGACCCTGCCTCCTCCTCCCCTCTGCCCAGTCCCCTCTTCCCCTTGGCTCCGCCCCCTACCCTTGCCCAAAAGATCAGCCCTGACATGGCTTCCAGGCCATGGGAATTACAGCCTCACCTCAGCTCTGCACTCCCCGCCAACCCTAGCACTTGCTCAGGGGATCGAACCTCCCCTCAGCCCCACCACTAGAGGAGACTCTCCTTCAAGCCTCTCCACTCCACATATCAAGAACGTGCACAATGACCCAGTTAGAGAGAGAGACAGAGAGAGAGACTGAGAGACTGAGAGAGATAGAGATTGTTGGGGAAAACTACCTCTCAAGGACTCAGAACATAGCACCCTTTGGGATGACTCAGCACACAGCATACTTCAAAAAACAGCACAAAGCACACTAAGTAAAAGACTCAGCACAAATGTGTCTTTTGAAGGACTTAGCATATAGTAGCCTTGGGATGATTCAGCACACAGCACCCTTTGAAGGAGGGAGTCCATAGGCACGCCGTGTATAGGACTCAGTGCATGGCATGCTTTGAAAAACTCAGCACGTAGCACTCTTTCCCAGGACTCAGCATATAGCACACTGTGTTAAGACTATTTAAATACTTATACTTCAGCAGAAAAGCAACATGTTTAACAACTGTTACAAATAAAGTAAGAAATCAGAATATATTACTATACTAATCATTGAATGGATTTTTAGTGGCAGTCAAATATGTAAAAAATGAGGCAATATGCCATTCGTTTTCAATTAATAAGTGAGAAAGAATTTTCTAGGTCTTTTAAAATATATCATAAGTTTAATGAAGAAACTATTCTGTCTGTCATATGACAATCAGATAAAGATGATATTAGAGCAAAGAACAGATTGTACTAAGTTTTGGGATGTTAATGTATGTACACTAAGTTTTGGGATGTTAATGTATGTACTTATTTTGGTTTTGGAAAATTGTGAGGATTTCAAAATGGGGTATTGTTCTTGCTAGGCTGGCATTATGTCAGTGGTTAATTTTAGGATAAGGGTTCCCTTTCCACAAGAACATGCACCTGATCTGTCCTTTTAAGTTTCCCATCATCAATGGCATCAGAGTTGCACACCAACTTGTCTAGTTTCCTGGATCCTGCAGTCCTTCCAATCTTATTCTCTAGATAGTGCAGGATGGTGGAAATGCTCCAATGCACCCAGCTATAGATTGAGAAGGAACTCCCCTAAAATTTGGCCTGGTTTCTGTTCTCAAGCCTCCTAAGTAGTTAAGAGTACAGATTGGAGCCCCTGGTGCCAAACAGTAACAGTATTTTTAAAGCAATTAGACATTTATATGACAGGTTTGTGATTACCTCAGGAAAAGAATAAAAGAGCAATGAAGCATAGAGGACAAACAGAATTTTAGCTAGCTACTCAGAGGGTGAATCAGCTTAGCTAGCTACTCTGGAGGCCGAGATCTGAAAACCACTTTTCAAAGCCAGTACAATCATGAAAACACATGTGATTATCTCCAAAAAACCAGAAGTGCAGCAGTGGCTCAAGTGGTAGACCACTACCTTGGGCACAGATGCTTAGAGCAGGAATGATGAATGCATGCATGAGCACATGAACATGCATGTGTGTGTACAGGCACGTGTGTGTGTGCACACACACACAAATGAGTATTTCAATGCAGAGTTCTTTATTTTTTTTTACCTTGCTTTACTTTATTTCCCTGTATTAGTTCACAAATTAACAAAATCAGCTAAGCACCTATTTACATACAACTCATCATGTTTCTCTTATTTGCTCTTATTTGACCCAAAAGTAAATTATTCAAGAGATCAATTCATCTCCCTCATCTCTGTAATGTTAGATGATGGTTTAAGTTCTTCCTATCAATATAATTTTGTGAAATCCTACATCAAGCAGCATATTTCTTTCATGAAATGGGAAGCCTCTGGAAAAAAATAAACGATAGGTTTTACTCCTCCTGGAAATTTATAATCTTCATATAATACATGATATGTCTGTGTATGCCAAAAACGGCTGTGAAAATAAAAAGACCCTTCTAAGCACATAGAATTCGTGTACCATTAATAGGTCTGAAGGTTTTTTTTTTTATTCTGAAAATACCATATAGAAGAGTTTCAATTACATGGTCAAGATAATGAGTATATTTCTTATCAAGCATTGTTGCCTCTTCTTTTGTTTCCACTTCCTATCCTTTTCCATCTCATCCCTCCTGCCCCTCCCCCCCCATTATGCCCCGCCTTGCGAAAATTTTAAAGTTCATTTTTCGACATAACATTTTGTACATCTCATTGTTACAATGGGTCCAATTCTATCAATTTTTAAAAGATTTGTTTTTTTCCTTCCCCTCCACAAACTATACCAACATAAAATACAGTGAAAACAGGAGCTATATTGTGGGGAAGGGACATACAAAGCAACAAAAATTCATCTTATAAATATGTTAGAAACAATCGCACGAAAGAAAAAAATATTTGAATGCTTATCTTGGGGTAGATTTCACCTACCATCAACGAATCTTACCTTTTCTGCTTGTCTCAGACATATCCTATTTATTACCAATAAGGGAAACCATGGGGCCAATGTGTACTTGGGCCTGGATTACTTCACTTAATATAATTTTCCAAGACTTTCATTTTCCTAACAATGGGGCAATGTCATTCTTTCTGATGGAGGCAAAAAATTCCATTGTGTATATATACCACAATTTATTGATCCATTCATCTACTGAGGGGAATGTGGGTTGGTTCCAAGCTTAGCTATGGTAAATAATGTTGCCATAAACATAGTTGTGCTGAGAGCATTAGTGTGGTCTTCTTTGTGATCATTTGCGTAAATGCCCAAAAGTGTGATTGCTGGGTCATAGGGGAGCTCCATATGAAGTCTTTTGAGGAACCTCCATACCCCTTTCCAAAGTGGTTGAACAAGTTTACACTACCACCAACAATGCAGTAGGGTTCCCCTATCCACATCTCCTCCTGCATCTGTTGTTATTAGAGTTCTTGATTATAGCCATTCTAACTGGGATGAGGTGGTATCTCAATGTTGTTTTGATTTGCATTTTTTATAGCTAGGGAGGTTGAGCATTTCTTCATGTGTCTATTGGCCATCTTTCCTTCCTCTTCAGAGTAGTTTCTCTTTAAGCCTTTAGCCCACTTATTTATTGAGCTGTTGATACTTTGAGGATTTGTTTTTGGGGGATTTAATTTTTTGGAGTTCCAGATATATTTTAGATATGAGACCCTTGTCCATTGCATGGCTAGTGAAGATCTTCTCCCAATTTGTGGACTTTCTATGGATCTTGCTAGCTATGTCCTTTGCCATATAGAAGCTCTGCAATTTCATGCAGTTCCATTTGTCAACCTTTCTATGATTTGTTGTGTTTCTGGGTCTCTATTAAGCAATTTTCGGCCTGTACCAAGGAGATCTAGGGTTTCTCCTATTCCATCCAGAGTGTCTTCATATTGTGAGGTCTTTGATCCATTTGGAGTTGATTCTGCTACAGGGTGATATATAAGGATCTAGATTTATTTTTCAACAAGTAGTTAACCAATTTTGAGAGCACCATTTACTGAAGAGGCTGTCTTTCTTCCATTCTATTTTTTTCAGCTCCCTTATCAAATATTAGATGGCTGTAGGTTTTTAGGATCATTTCAATTCTATTCCATTTGTCCTGATGTCTGTTCTTGTGCCAGTACCAAGCTGTTTTGCTTACTATGGCTTTGTAGAAGAGTTTGAAATTTGGTACTGATTTTCCTCCAACACTGTTCTTTCTGTTAAGTATCGTTTTTGCTATTCAGGGTCTTTTATTGCTCCATATGAATTTTTGGATTGCCTTTCCTATGTCCTTGAAGAATGAGGTTGGAATATTGATAGGTATCACATTCAATTTGTAAGTAGCGTTGGAAAGTATTGCCATTATCACGATTTGATCTTTCCAATCGAGGAACATGGGAGTTTTTCCACTTTCTAAGTTTGTTTTGATTTCCTTTTTCAGGTATTTAAAGTTTTCATCATAGAAGTCCTTCACTCCTTTGATTAACTTAATTCCTAAGTATTTTATTTTTTGTGGGGCTACTACGAATGGAGTTGCTTTCCTAATTTCAGCCACAATTTTCTCATTGTTGGCATACAGAAAAGCCATTGATTTTTGAGGGTTAATTTCATACCCTTCTAGTTTGCCCAAGTTTTTAGTAACCTTGAGTAACTTGGGAGCGGGGTCTTTAAATACAAGATCATATCATCTGCAAAGAGGGAAAGTTATACTTCTTCTTCCCCTATTGGGTTCCTCTTTATGTTTGCATTGAAGAGCAGTAGAGAGAGTGGGCCTCCTTGTCTCGTTCCAGAGTTTAGAGGGAATAGCTTTAGATTTTCACCATTGAGTATAATGCTTTCTGTAGTTTTGTCATACACAACCTTTATTGTATTGAGGAATGTTCCATAAATTCCTAATTTTCTAGGACCTTCACCATAAAGGGGTGTTGGATCTTGTCAAAGGCTTTTTCTGGAACTATTGAGATAACCATGTGGTTCTTATCCTTGCTCTTGTTGATGTGATGAATTATGTTAATTGATTTGTGCATATTGAAGCAGCTTTGCATCCCTGAAATGAATCCTGTTTGCTCATGGTGTATGATTTTTTGGATGAATTGTTGAAGTTGATTAGCCAAAATTTTGGTGAGAGGATTTGCATCAATATTCCTCAAAGAAATGGGTCTATAGTGCTCTTTCTTTGATGAGGGTTTGGAGATGAGGGTTATGATGGCTTCATGGAAAGAGTTCGGTAGTGAACTTTCTCTTTCAATTTCATTGAAGAGTTGGAGGAGTATTGGTGTGAGCTCTGCTTTGAAGGCCTTGTAGAATTCTGCTGTATAACCATCTATTCCTGGGTTTTTCTTAGATGGGAGTTCTCTTATTGCTCTTTCTATTTCAATGCTTGATATGGGCCTGCTAAGATGGTTTAACTCATTTTAGTTTCTGCATGTCAATATTTGCCAGGAAAATGTCCATTTCTGTCAAGTTCTCAAACATATTAGCATAAAGTTTTGAGTAGTATTCCTTTATAATGTTCTGAATCTTGGTTGTTTTTGTGGTGATGTTTCCATTCTCATCTCTGAGTTATTAATTTCAGTGTGTTCTCTTCTTTTTCTTTTTTAAGGGTCTGTCAATTTTGTTAATTTTTTTGAAGAACCTTCTCATTTTGTTGATTCTTCATTTTTTTTTATTGGATTCTAATTCATTTAATTCTGATTGAATTTTAATTCTTTCTTTCCATCAACTGGTTTGGGGTTTATCTTGATTCTCTTTTTCAAGGAGTGTCAGATCTCATTAAATTGTTGGTTCCATGTCTCTCCAATTTGTTAATATAGGAACTCAGAGCTATAAACTTGCTTCTGAATCATGCCTTTTCTGTGTCCCAGAGGAGCAGAAAATTTCTGTGCTATTTTTTGTTGAATAATATGAACATTTGAACTTTGATTCTAAGCTCTCCCATAACCCACTGGTGTTTGAACAGTGTGTTTTTCAGCCTCCATCTTTTACTGGACTTTCTTTGGTGGCTTTTTGTGTTGAGTTCTAATTTTATTTCCTTTTGGTCTGATAGAATGCAAGATATGAATTCAATGTTTCTGAATTTTGACAAGTTTGATTTGGAAAATGTTCCATGTCCTGCTGATCTGGGATTTCTCTGTTGAGTTTTTGCCGACTTGATCTATTTAGTGGGGATAGTGGTTTGTTAAAGTCCCCAACAATTAATGTCGTTTGATCTATGCGAGATTTAAAGTAGTATTTCTTGGATAAATTTGGGTGAAAGAGATATCCCTTAATTAGTATGTAGTAACCTTCTTTATCTCCTCTCAATAATGTTAATTTGAAGTCTACTTTATTTGATATTAGGATTGCAACTCCTGCCTGTTTTGGGGGGCCTTTTTCTTGGTAGATTTTGTTCCAGCCTTTCACTTTCAAAATGTGTTTGATTTTTATGGGCAAGTTGTGATTCCTGAAGGTAGAAGATAGAAGAATCATGCATTTTAAACCAAGTAGACAGTCTATGTCACTTAATTGGAGAGTTACATCCCCTAATATTGAGAGACAGGACTGAGAGGTATTTGGGTGCTCCTGCCATTTTATCCACCTTCCTAGGTGCTGCGCCTACTGGATTCTTTCTATGGTTCTTGGATTCTGTTTGTATGTGGTTTCTTGGCCTTTATTGTGGTCTTGTTGGTTTTCTATGTTTAGGACATCTTTAAGTATCTTTTGTAGAGCTGATTTGGTGGAGATTTATTGTTTGTTTTTCTTTGCTATGGAAGATTTTTATTAGACCTTCAATTATGAAGGAGAGTTTAGCTCGGTACACTATTCTTGGTTGGTAGTTGTTTGTATTTAGAGCATGGCATACACCATTCCAGGCTCTTCTTGCTTTAATTGTCTCTTTTGAGAAATATGAGGTGATTCTAATTGGTTTTCCTTTATAGGTGACTGATCTTTTCTCCTTGACAGCTTTAAGGATCTTTTCTTTGGTCTGAATTGATCCTGTGTGGCTTATAATTAATTGGACGATGGGAAGTCCTGTTCTTGTCTGGTCTATTTAGAGTTCTAAAAGCTTCTTGTATCTGAATATGCCTATCTTTTTGCGTGTTGGGAAGTTCTCTGCTGGGATCCTGTTGAACAAATTTTCTAGACCATTACCTTCTGTCTCTATGAGCTCCTCTACACCCATTTCCCTCAGATAAGCCTTCTGATGGCATCTTCCAAGTGTTGAATAGATCTATCATATTTCTTGAATTTGTCTTGGATAGTTGTATGTTCTTTCTCTATAATACCTAGGCTGTCTTCAATGCCGGAGATTCAATCTTGTGCATAGTCTAACCTACTGTCAAGACTTTCTACTTTATTTTTCATTTCTTTTCTTTTTAATTGGTCGGCTGTTATGGCTTCAAATTCTTTGTTGGAGCTTTGTTTTAGATCCTGAATGAAATTCTTTACTTCCTTAATTTGGTGTTCAGTGTTTACTCTCAAATCACTTAGTTGATAGGTTATGGTTTCCTTGCACTTCCATTCCTTCTGTTGGGCTCCATTCAACATTCCCACTGTGGTCTCCCTGACTCCTTTCAGGTGACTGCTTATGGATTCCATGAATGGCTCTATTGATGTTTGTCTATGCTCATCCAGCTGTTGCAATTCTTGTATTACTCTTTGATTAGATTTCTCACGTTCATGTAACTTCTGTAGTTCTCTTTGACTGATCTCAGCCTGCTCACACAATTCCTTTATTTCTTTTTGAGTATTCTCAACCTGCTCACACAATTCCAGTATCAATCTTTGAGTAGCTTTCTCAAGCCCATGAGCTTCCTGTTTTGATCTTTGGTTTGCCTCCTCTCTCTCCCTAACACGTTCACACTGAGTCCTTTGCAGGGTTTCAGTCTTTTCATTCACCATGTTTACCAATAGTGTTTGTAGAGCTTTTTGGGAACTCTCGTCTGGATTATTCATTATCTGTTCTGTCACCTGATTATCTTGAGAGGGAATTGAGATACCCAGACTTACCATTTTCCTTGTGTTTTTCTTCCTTGTTCTGCCCATTTGGGATGAAAGTAATGCCAGTTTTGTGCTAGAACACCATTTTAAGGCAAGCATCAACCAAAGTCCTGTAATTGAATAGTCAAATGTCTGAAGATACAATGTAGTTCAACAGATACAGTCCATTCAGCATTAAATAACTATGTTTTAATGGGCTAAGAATACCAAAGAATAATTTGACAAACCAGAAATTATTAGGTTGAGGGAGAAAGGTGGGGAAAACAGGGTTAGAGGGATGTGGAAAGGTAAAAGGAGAGTGAAATTAACCAAGTCCTAATCTCACAGAGAGAAATGGATTGGAAAGAATGATAGAAAAGAAAGAAGAAAAAAATTTTAAAAAAGAGACAAGAAAAAATGGAAAGACAAATATTTAAATTTAAAAAGCAAAACTCTTAAAAGTAATAAAAATTTAAAGAAGTAAAATTGAGAGATGAACGGTGATGAGAGGAGGGGAGGGATAGAATGAGACCTGAAAAACTAAAAAATAAAAATACTTCAAATAATTTATAGGTATAAATAAATAATACTGCTATTAAGGAATTTAATCCTAAGAGGTTTTGAATTGAGTAATATATTTTTGGATTAAGAATGAACACAATTGGGGATAAGGTCTTATAATTAATGACAGGTATATAGGAGGTGAACAGAATAACAAATAATTCATGCAAAAAGAACAAAGATGAAAAAGTAAAACGAATGAGAAAGAAAGAACAAAAAAGACCAACAGGTCAGTAAACATTTTTTTAAAAAGCACACACACACACACACACACACACACACACACACACACACACACAAACACACCTAAAATAAAAGTTATAAGAGGAAGAAAAAAGATTAATGAAAACAATTTTTATAATTAAAAAATAAAAATTTAAAAAGATACAAAAAAAGACTTCTTTGATTTTGTTTTTGGGGGCTTGATGGGAAGATCCTGTATCTCCCTTGTATCAGTAACTAGTCTCTTGGTGGAGTCTCTGGTTTGCTTGTGGTGTTTGGTTTTCTGTGGCTTGATTGGTTTCTTAAGTCAGTTTGTTTGGGCAGGTAGAAAAAATTCTGTTGGTATACCCAGAAGTTTGTGATCGCCTCCCAGGCTAGTTCAGTGGGAAGGAGATCTGCTTTGAGTATCACAAAAGAGGGAGGTGGCAGTTTCCTCTAGTTTGGAGTTGCTGTGATAAGGCTGGGTTCTAAAGTTGAGGCCTTTCAGCAAACAGTAGCTTTTCCCTGAGGGGCTAGCTTCTGAGACATTCACAGAGCCCAGCCTGGAGCCATTCTCAGGGTTTATGGTTTATGTTTACTGAGTTTCAATTGATTGTCAGGGCTGTTGTAGGGAGGGGCAGCCTCTAGCTCTGTTTACCCAGTGAAGAAAGCCACTCCTTCGTGGGTGTAGCTTTCCCTGCCTTGTTGTGGTGACTTTCCCATGGGTGGAGTTGAGAATGGCAGGTCAGGGTAGGTACTTGTGACTCGCTAACTGACTCTTGTTTTCATCAAAACTGAGTTGGATCTAGCTACTTAGCCAGGCTTTTGTCTACATCAAAGGTGGATATCTCCGGTGTTGGGGGGAGGGGTGTCCTTCCCTCCTCGGCTCCCTATGAGAAGGAGTGAGGATGTTAGTTTTGTTCTCACGCTGGAGTGTGGGTTCCTGGGTAGCCTCTGGTCTGCTATCTGCAGGATGAAGATATCTGCTACTTGTCAGTTCTTGCTCGTGTAGAGTAAAATCTGCTTGCCCGCTGCATCTGGCACATTTGTCCCAGACTCTCTGGGTTGTAGTTATGGCCACTATGGATGGCAACACAGCCACCACAGCAACCTCAGGCATGGCTGCTGGAAAATGCTCGGATCTCTCTCCTTACCTGGATTTTGCCTCTCTGCCCAAACTCTCTGTACTGTGATGGCACACTTGGTGTGCCTAGGACTGTTCATTGGAATACTAGAACTGCTTTCTATGCAAGAGATTGTTTAGACACCAGATTCTCCTCCGCCATCTTCTCGAAATTTCTGAAGGTGTTTAAATATTACTGGAATTGTTTGGGAATAAATAATGTTCACCTTGACTATCTTGAGAAAGAAGAATTGGATTCTCAGCACTATAGGTAAGAACTTGAGTGAAAGAAACAAAAGGAAAAATGAGGAACAACTCAACACATACATTCAAAAGAAACAAAACAGCCCAAGAAAACACCAATTAACTCAGTACTCAAGAACTTGCAGGAAATGCAAAGATTTTTTTTTTAAATAGCTATGATAAGCTTATGAAAATCCTGACTACGAGGGAGTCTACTATTGTGAGGATAGTGGTTAAAGCTCAGACTGGACAGAAAGATCGGTACACAATGCCAGGCACTTGTTATTCTAAATTCCAGGAATAATAACATAAAGTAGACTGAGCCCACAATCATACACAAGTAGGAAGCGAGATTCTATCTGAAAGTTAATCAGGATAATTTAGGGCTGGGAGCATGCCAAAGTGGTAAGAACAACCATTTAGGAGACACAAGACACTCAATTCAAATTCCAATCTTATGTGTATTAAAGAAAAAAAGCTATGACTTTCAATATTGCAAATAATTGCAAGATTTGAATATTTGAGTGGAGAAAAATCCATGAGAGAGGTAGAGTTTACCCATGTTGTAATACTTTCTACTTAAGTGATAATATTATGTGGTACTCCAGACATAACAGAGTTACCTTGCAAATGAGCATGGATGTGCATTTGGGTGAAGGAAATACTCTATTTACACAGGTGTAAATTAAATACTTTTTGGGGGTAGATTTTAGTTCTTGTACTAAGATCCTGGGTGATATCTCTGAGTCTTTTCTCTCAAGGCTATCGCTCTACTACTATGAGCCACAGTTCCAATTCTGATTTTCTGTTGGTTGTTTGGAGATAAGAGGCTCATGGACTTTCCAGACCAGGATGGTTTCAAACCATGATCATCAGATCTCAGCCTCCTGAGTAACCAGGATGCCAGGCCTGAGTCGTCCATGTTTTTAATAATTTAGTAAATTGTACAGTTACAGAAGTTATAATTTATCATTATAACCTTTATAATATATGTGTTTATATGTATATCAATTCATACATATAGAAATATTTTAACATAGTTTTTCTATCTGCAGTAGATTTATGAAATCATCCTTCATTATAAAATAACATGGAAACAAGTTTAATGAGGAGCAAAACAAAGGGAATTGTCACATGTTTCTTGTTGTTGAATGAAATATGAATTGTGAGAATAAGTTTGAGAAAACCATTTAACAAAATGGATAATGGCTATTAATTCCAATCCCTTTATTTGCCCATATTGTGCATCCTCACACATGAGTGTCAAAGTCAAACCACACTTTTTTGCCTTTGTATTTAAATCACATGTTATAATTTAGGGGATAGCTGAAGGAATCAAATAAAGATTAAAATAATACTATGTGAGGCTATGAGTTAGAGCTGAAAATTATTTTAAATATGATAATAGCTAATTTAATTCCATTTCTCTTACTTTTGCTCTATTGTCATATACCTCATTCCCACCTTAGGAAAGTACATAGAAGGTTCTCACTAAATTATGAAAAATGTATTAAAAGAATATGGGCACATCGGGGCTGCGAAAGTGGCTCAATGGTAGAGCTCTTGCCTTGCATGCCTGAGGCCCTGGGTTTGATTCCTCAGCACCACATAAGCAAAAAGAAGAAAGCCAGAAGTTACGCTGTGGTAGATTGCTAGCCTTGAGCAAAAAAGCTGAGGGACAGCAACAGAGGGGCCCAGAGTTCAGGCCCCTCGACCGGAAAGAATACAATAACAACAACAAAAGAATATGGGCACAGTGTGGTTTTAGCTGATTGGTACCTGTAGGGGGTAGTGAGTTTTTCAGGACCTGAAAACCGTTGTGATGTAGATGAAGGAAGGGATGTGCTAATTCTGGAAAATTAGCTAGAGGATTGCTCCCAGTAAAATAGTGATGAATTTTCCAAAAGGTTATAGTAAAATCACTCTCACAATCATGTTCACTACTGCACTATTCACTGTAGAGAATTTATGGAAACAGCCCAGATGCACTTGTTGCACATATACACAATTGGATTGCACCCATCTATTATAAAGACTGTTACAGCATTTGCAAAGAAATGGATAGAACTAAAATTATGTTAAGTAAACGAAGTCACAGCCAGACACAAAAAGAACGCGTATTTACAAGCCAGAATTTTATGCAAGTTAAACAACAGTATTAATCAAAACATGCTATTTGTAGAGGACTATTTAACAGGTGTAATTTCTTATAAAATTGAATTTTTAATCCAACAAAATGAATACCAGGAAGTTACCACTTGGAAAATGTGAGGGGAAATAAAAGGGAAGAAATAAAGAGACTTATGGAAGTAGAGAGTGAAGCCATAATATTCAATGCAGATATTATGAAACTAATAAAAACGAAAGTTGGTTGAGGTTTGGAAGGATGTGAGAAAGTTATGTAAAAATCCATTGTACTTATAAACTGATTCATTGAATGGAAAACATTTCGTACAACTATTTAATAAAAATATAATTAAAAACAATGGAGACATCTGATCTTAAACCATGAGTCAATATGATACTTTCCTTCTCAGAAATTTTCTTTGCAGGTATTTTCCTCATAATGACAGAAAAGTGAACAACGCAATGTATATCAATACATCACTTTGCATATCCTAAATAGACAATATAAAAATGACAATAAAAATATTAGAATATATCACATGATAAAATAAAAGGTAGGAAGTATCAAAATCTGATTGATTTTCCAAGTACTTTACCTTTGGTATCTAATTTAATCCTCACAATAATCCCATAAAGTGAAACTATTTCTATTTTTAATTCTAAGATGATGATATTTAAGTCTTCAGAGTTGGAATTACTAGTACAACATTCTACACACGGTGTTAGCCTGCGTTCCATTCCCACTATATGAACTAACCTCATTCTATTTTATAACTAAATGCCAGCACTCAGTCTACTAATTCTAGGAAAGTTCCCAAAATTATTGTGCACACTCTAATAATATTTCCTTTATCTTTGTTAGAAAATAGGTAACTAATCCGGACACCGGTGGCTCACGCCTATAATGCTAGCTACTCAGGAGGCTGAGATCTGAGGATTGTGGTTCAAAGCCAGCTCGGGCAGGACAGACTGTGAGACTCTTATCTCTAATAAACCACTAGTAAACTGGAAGTGGCACTGTGGTCCAAGTGGTAGAGCACTCGCCTTGAGTAGAAGAGCGCAGGGACAGCACCCAAGCCCAGAGTTCAAGCCCCATGACCAACAACAAAAAATAAAATAAAATAAGTAAATGTAATATGAAAACTCCAAGATCATAATCAATTTATACCTCCCTGGTGAAAGGAATTGCTAAACTATAACATTCTTGATTTCTAGCTCAAAATAGTAGAAATCATATTTTATCCCTTCACTCAACACTGCACTGCCTGCGAACCCCATCTCTGGTTAACACAGTCTTACTGAAAGAATGACCTGCCCAATTCCTGATGGAAACAGACTGCAGGTCTTTTGGAGCAATCATTTCCACATTGTAGCTCACCTAAATTGTTTACCATTAGAAGTATGTACTACTTTGAAATGTTATTAAAGAAAGACTGATATAAAATCACATTTGACCACAGATAAATATTTTACCTTTCATATACCCAAAAATGTAGTCTTACCTATCATTAATGTTAGGAACGAGAGGTTAAAAATCATAGACACCAAGACCTAATTATGAATTAAAGACTCTCCAACTTGAGAATACAATTGGTTTAAAAAGACATCAATACTACTGAATTTTTAAGTCCCTATGATAATGATAATGATTCGCTATCATAATCATAATGATAAACTATTAACACTTAAAAATAACTCATTTTCTTGGGAGTAGGACAAAAAGCACAAGGTTAATCCTAATCATTTTAAAAGACCTTTATTTATACTAAAAGTTCACTCATAACTATAAAGATTCTAAAACTAACTGAAGTAGAGAGGAAATAATTTAACTGCATCATCTACATTCAATGGACTATTAATAGAAAACAAAATTATACTAATAATTAGCTTACCCAATTCACTTAATTCTTTTATTCTATTCCATTTACTTTCATAAAAACTGGGTTTTCATAAAATGAAGCATAAAAAAGCGTATATACCCACTTACATTTTCAGATCTTAACAATATTTCAGAAATTTTAGCTCTACAGTCAATGAACTGAAATAATACTAAAATATTCAAAGGATTTTCAGAAATTGCAAGACTTGCTCTGAGATGTTATGTATATTGGAACAGATATTCAAAAAGCCTTATTTGTTAAAGTTGCCATAGTTTCTCCCACAAAAGGGCCATTAGTAAAGATACCTGTGCATGTACAAAACACCTTCCAATGCATCCACAATCTGGACATAACACTTGCTTTTTCTTTGTTCGTTTTTGAAAGGAATATCTAACAAGCATATCCACAATACTTGTTTTCAATGAATAAGATGGGATATTCAAACTTAATATGGGTTGGATTATCTCTTAGTGAGAATAGATATAATCTTGCAAAGAAAGTGATTTTCAACAGAAACCCGGAAAGAGTTTATCCAACTTGTGTTTCACAGGAATAATCAGAGAGTAATACCTGTTTGGTCAAGTCGGTCCAAATCACTCCATGAGTGTATCTTAAAAGTATAACAAATTTAAGAGGTCAAATACGTATTTTGTACTGACAATCATCTTATATCAACAACTTACTAACTAATTATGTCTGTATATTCTTACCTAACATTCAATAAGAACTGAAAGCTGTCTCTTTTTCTAACTTAATATTGTAAATGCTTTGATTATGATGTTATTATTAGACAAATAATATGTACAAAGGTTGGTTCCACTGAAATGACATGACAGAACACTGATAAATAAAAACATTGCAAAACAGTTAGCTTTTTTCAGCCTCACCCTGTCCACATTGGCAAGCAACATTGCAACAGCATGCGTACACATATACACATACACACATGTTCGCACATGTACACACATATATACACACATGCTAAATTCAGGGTTTTTGTACAAAAAAGTCCAAATAAAATATTAGTGATTAGGACAAATGATAATATACCTTATTACAAAATAATACATAAACCATTACCACGCATGTTACATTTTACCTGCCTCCCCACATGTGACCACTTAATTTAGTTTTAATGAATTAATTACCTTATTAATTAATTTATTTGTTTGGTGCTAATACTAGGGCTTGAACTCAGGGCCTGGCTTTGTCCCAGAATTTATTTTTTATTTCAGTTTTCTCAAGGCTAGCATTTTACTGCTTGTACCACAGCTCCATTTCTAGCTTTTGCTGGTTACTTTCAAATCAGAATCTAATGGACTGTTTTTTCTTGGTCTCCTTTCAAACCACAATGCTCAGATTTCATCTTTCTGATTAACTACTACTAAAGACATAAGCCATCAGTGTGGCTTCTACTTTTTCTTATATAGTTATCTAATGCACATACTTAGATGGTAATTTTAAAATGAGAGTATAGCAGCAAGATGTACAGTGATGATACTGTCATTTCAGAAATTCAAGTTAGTAATGTAAATTTATTCTTAAAACCATACACAAAAAATACCATGATATAGTGTAAGAGAACCCACCATTGAACATATGAGCCTTAAGAGCTTTCTAATAGATCCATTATTTATTGGTACCCAACATTAGAAAAATGTATGAGGCATTGGTAAAATAGAAGTCCTTTGCATGACTACATACATTCCTTGTTTTTATAAGACACTTTCTTTCATCTAAAAAGTAGGCCTGTCTATTGTCTTCATGTGATTTTGATGATTGAAAGTGCTCAGTGAGAAGGTCAAAATGTGTTAGTAGTCCTTCACTATCAATTCTCACTTTCTTCTTGGAGAATATAATGATCAAATCAATAGTTCAGAATGGGCAAGCAATACTTCAGAATCATGCTTCCAGTGCAAGTGGATCACCAGTAAGAAATCATCAGTACCAATTTCCACAAAGTTTTGTCACAGATACAATCTCCCTGCCTTCTCTAGCTGCTTTACTGCCCTCTTATTCCTTCATTGTACAAGAAAAGTATGATTCAACTGATTTCAGTCAGATCTGTTACTAGAACTAGAAAGGATTTATTTTACTGTCTGTAATTTGGTAAAGATATGTCTCTTTACGTAGGCTACTAAAAATGTATTTACTAACTTCAAGTAAATACATAAATTCGATTTCCATCTCTTTTAAAAAATAAAATTTTGTTTGTTCTACAAATTGATCAGAGGCATGGATTTTGTGGCTAGCTACGTCATTACACATCTGTCTCTTTCTTTCTCTCTCCCTTTCATGGTTCTCATACATAATATGATTGCTCCATAATTATACTAATTTATTTTGCTTTTATATTTTTGGTTGTATCATTTCACTTTTTGCTCTGCCATTTCCCAAATCATTTATATAGAAGGCATTATTTCCTATTTTCTCATGCCTAGAATAAGCTGCACATGAAGACATCACTGGTCCTCATTTTCAGTGTGTACATTTGAATATGGAGGAATATCTTTCCTCTGCTCTCCATCAATTCCCTACTCTCCAGTTAGAATAATTTCGAATAGTAAAATTGGAAAAAGAGAAAATAAATCATGGTGAATAAACAGTTGCAGAAAAGTCACCAGATATTTCTGACCAGTTCAACCAATGTGAACTATTAGGGAAATACATGGACACCTCATTCCCACTGGCACTCAAAGTCTCTGGTTAGGCAATTCTTAGGAATATGGGGAACAAGATGAAAAAGTAAGGAATGGTATCAATTGCAAGAAAAAATATTGGAGAAGGATCCAACCGTATTTCTTCATTGGGCTGCCGAAAATATTCAGCTTACTACAGTGCGGAGACTTCTTTCCCAAAAGGCCACTTATGTGAATAGTAGGGATGATGATGAGTATACCCCTCGTCGAGAAGCCTACGGTGGACACTTAGACATTGTCAGTGAGTTGGTGTCTCAAGCGGCACATGCAATAACTGTAGATGACTGGACACCCCTGAACAGTGCATATACGTGGAATAATAGCAGAGTGGCTTCTTTCTTACTTCATCATGATACAGATACCAATGCCCATACTAAAGGACTCTTTTTTAAAAAAATTTTTTGGTCTGGTCGTGGGGCCTGAACTCTGGGCCTGGACGCTGTCCCTCATCTCTTCAGCTCAAGGCTACTGCTCTACCACTTGAGCCACAGCACCACTTCCCACTTTTTTTTTCTGCTTATGTGGTGCTGAAGAATCGAACCTAGGGCCTCATGTATGCAAGAAAAGCGCTCTACCACTGAGCCACTTTCCCAGCCCAAATATTTTTGTTTGTTTGAATTTTGTTGTTGTTGTGTTTTTTTTTTTTTGGTCGGTCATGGGGCTTGAGATCTGGGCTCGGGTGCTGTCCCTGTGCTCTTCAGCTCAAGGGGAGTGCTCTACCGCTTGAGCCACAGTAACACTTCCCCAAACTAAAGGACTCTTGACACCCTTATATCTTGCTGTTGAGAATTGAGATAGCAAAGATACTCTGGATCGCCTTCTGTTGAACCATTATATAAATCCAGGCCTGAAGAACAACATAGAAGAAACTGTATTTGATATTGCCAAAAGGATAAGTATGTATCACTACCTCTATGAAGTTGTGAAAGACTGTACAAATTGTTCACCGAAGTTCTAATGGTCGGGTTAAGTTTCTTAAATTTCAAAAATGCAAGTCCATCATTTGTGTCCCTACAAAATATTTTCACAATCCAAATAAGAGCAATATCTTTTTTTTTTTTTTGGTCGGTCATGGGGCTTGAACTCTGGGCCTGGGTGCTATCCCTGTGATCTTCAGCTCAAGGTGAGCCATCTACCACTTGAGACACAACTCCACTTCCAGTTTTCTAGTGGTTTGTTTGAGATAAGAGTACCACAGACTTTCCTTCCCATGCTGGTTTTGAACCATGATCCTCAGATCTCAGTCTCCTGTGTAGCTAGGATTATAGGCATGAACCACCAGTGCCCGGCAGCACCAATATTTTACTGTAAAAATTCATGGATTCCGCGGAGTTCTTCCAAGTGAATTGCCTGCCTTGGATGGAAAAATGTATTCAATAGATTTGTAAACATGTATAATAATTTCTTCAAAGTTTGTGATTTTTTAATAAGAAATAATTTTAATTTACCTGTTGAAATGAGTAGTACAGAAACGAAAATATTTCTCGTGCTTGTCTGAAAAAGTATATTTTAAAATATTCTATATTCTATGTTTGCATCATGTTCATAATTTATTTTCTCCTAGATATACTTTGAATTATATATTATTTTATAATATATAGGTTCATTAATGTGTCCTTTCCGATTGCATTCCATATAGAAACAGTTTGATTCCTTTTTTTCTACGTCTTAATATTATTTTTCTTTGGGATAAAATGACAATGTTGTCTAATTTGAAAAGTTTTGTAAATTTTATGCTATGTAAATGCCTTTCTGAGGTGATTTAATACACTGATGTCAAACTAAATTTAATTATATGAATTACGTGTATTGTTACACTTGTAATTTTGTAATCATCTTTTTAATCACTTTTTTTCATTTCTTGCATCTGAAGAATGAAAAATATGGAATACTTCTCAAATTTTCATATTATCCTTGTGCAAGTGCCATGTTAATCTCTGTATTGTAATTTGAGTATACGTGTTGCTGAAGCATGTAGTATCCTCTAAATTTAATAGTTAATGATGCAATCTTTATACAGGCTTATATCTATGGGTGCCTACTTGTAACAAGGAAACCTTATTGTTCCTAACAATGCTATCGATCTTATTTCCCTAAAATTCTGTGAATAGTGGAAAAAATTATATTGATCAGTCGATTGCTCACATTTGCAAACTTTTTTTGCCAATGAGTATCTTAAGTCTTTTTATTTGGAATTTGATCATACTCTCTATTATTTATTGTTAGGTCCAAAGGTGATGGCTTTTTCAAGTACTTATTTATCCAGCTTTGTGGACCTAATGGATACAAAGTAAGCGTTGCTTAAGAGCTACTTCTAAACTTCTTCAGCTGACATTTTCCCAAATGAGGTGTTACTGGAACAAATGTCTACCTGAGCCTTTACCCTTCTTCCATGTGGGAACAGACCAACCAGAATACCTTACCCTGACAGCAAAGATTTTCTTACTAGAACAAAACTAATCTTGGTTACAAGGGATCATAGAGGGATGAACAGTTCAAACAGAACTGTTCAGACAAGAAGGTATTTTATTAAAATGTAATTGTTTATTTTACCTTCCATTTAAAAGTAGCTAAAGCCAAGAAGGTGAAAAAATTGTTCGTATGCATGATTACTTAATGTCCTGGCCTGTCTGTAAGTTCCTGGCAGGAACTTACACTACTGCCTTTTTATCACCAAATATTTTCATAGTTGCAGGAGAAGTGCATATGTTTCTCCTCGTTATTAGGCATTAAATTGATAATGTTTTAATCACAGTGTTTCCTCTTGCCTCCATGCTGTAAATCTACAAATGATAAAGGTTTAGGTCTAACTGTATCAAACACTGAAGTAGAGATAATAGAATCATACTTTAAAACAGAGTTGCCTTTGATACAGTAACTACAACAGAACAATACAAAACGTGTGTCTTTTAATCATATTATATATAGTTATATATTTTATATTTATATGTGCTGATTTTATATTTCACACAATGAAACTTACTAGAATTAGTTGATAATTTGACAAATAAGTTGATATTTATTTACTCCAATAAATAGAATTGGAATATAAATATTTAGGTTTCAAATATCTATTAGACTAGAAAAAGTATCAATGCAATCTTTTTAGTATAAACTTGTGATACATTCAAACTGTTCTTGGTCTTCTGAATCCACATGATAAAAAAACAATGTTTTCCTCTAATCTGTAATGATTTTACTCTGCTGCTCTGTTTATTTTTTTAACTCGCTTGTCCTAAAAGGTTTTTGTCCATATTTCTGAAGCATTCTTACTGATTATGCCTAAATTTTGCTAAGATGTCTAAAAAATATTATTCTTCTGCATTACCCATGGGTCCTAGGATCCCAAGGCCCAGTTACCTGCAGCAGCAGATAACAGGGGCAAGACTTTTCACCAAGGCCCATGCAACATATCAACACAAAGTAATTGAAGACCCATCTCAATTTGAATTTCCTATATTTCAGGGCCCCAATTCCTTGAGATGCAGGAATTAGCAGTAATCAATTGTGAAATGCAAGTCAACTTAAAATGAAGGATGCGATCACAAAATTTGAGAGAAAGTACTGTAATTCAAATATTCAACTTACAGATGACCAGCCCATATGAGTGAACAAGTTCACAAAGTGTCATAAGATTATATTTAATACTCCTCACCTATGATTAACGAAAGATTTTATTCCAACATTAGTGGGCCAAAAAATAGTTCCTAGAAGGATAGATCTATAATTGGTCTACCAAAGCCAGAAAACTTGACTTAGAGGTCAAATGTAATTCAGAAAAACATTTGAAGCACTAAGGAGTGCTTCAAAAAACTGGGACTTCAGTACAACATGGTTCTATGGTATAAAAATGTCACTCTCAAACCAATGATAATCTAGATTTAATCTCCTGAAAGTATATTCCTTTTCAAATAAACTTTTTTAAATCACTTTCGCCAAAATAACATTTGACAAGTTGATGATACTTAGTGACATTACAAGTTTTTCAAGTGTAGGGAGCAAGTTACAATAGAGTTGAATTATTTACACAGCACTAATGCCAAACATGTTCAACCATTCATTAAAGTGTAGAAATAGTACCACCCACAATTTGTGTTTTTCAGTATGGCCTTTTCAGAAATGTGTTTAATATGTCAGCCTCCTAATTTCAAACCCAAACGTTAGCTAATAAATTTCATCATTTAATAAGGTACATTTTAAACAATCACAAATAGTTGTCTTATCATATGTTATTTTTGTTTTCCCTCTGTCTAACATAGTAAGAAATCTGACTTTAAGTCTTGAATATGGGTACTAATCAGAGATATGACAAACATAATATCTGTCTTCTATTTCTATCATATTCCTATCTAGGAATAAATTTTAATTTTCTTCTTTTTCCAAAACTTATAGGTAGTAGAAAATAATATTCCATGTAAAATAAAAGAATCACACCATTGTACAAAGCCATTTATAAAAATGCATAGTTAGGAATACATTCTAAGCCATTTTTTAACTTTCTTTTTGACTAAAGATTAATCTTTCAAAAGGTTGAGAAAAAATCATGTTTAGGTGCTTCCCGTCTCCAGTCTTGCAAATTGTTGCTGCAGATGAATGAATTATGGAAATATAAGCTGACAGCATTTCAAGAATATGCAGGATTGAAACTCCATGGAATGTATATAAACCTTTCAAAGTATTAATAGACAGTTTAACAGAATGACTATCAGGAAGTTGAAACCAAAGAGGAATTATAGTAAAGACATAGAATGAATGAAAAATGAACAAGGAGCAAATACAGCTAGAATACTGAATGTATACATATGATGAAGGAAGTGGTCAATTGGAAATAAATCTTGGAGAAAGTGTTGGTTGAGAATGATAGGAGTGACTCTGATCTAGGAGCATTGGACAATTAGATTGATATATTTAATTGTAACACAATTGCACAAACTTTTAAAATTCAGTTAAAAAACACAACTAGAAACAAAAACACACAAAAATCACAACCAAACAGCAATCTCTAGAGAGTAGGAATATGACCACTCAAAATTTTAATCAGTTAATGAAGGGCAGTCTTGGGAAAAGCAAAAAAACCTGTTCAAAGAGGGAAGTTTGGGATAGGAGAGAATTTTGAACAGAATTAAATAGATTGTCTAAGGTTATAAATCACCTATATCTGCTGCATACAGTATCTTACTTCTACGAGTTTTCTGTCTGAACTGGATAATCCAGTCCTGAGACACACTTGGTAGCTTGTGAGGTAGAATGAAAGAAACAAGATCAAGAACCCAGTACTCCACTGGAAAGAAAACAATCCTCTATATTTTCTCTAATCGCTCTTCACTATTCTTTCTTCATACTTTTAAGTCAATTGATTTTGAATTATATTTTTCCTTCTTTCTTCTGGCAAAGTAATTGGTCAAAGTAATTTCATCAAATATTATTTGTCATTTTCTTCTTTCATGCTGTTTAATTGGCCAAGTGAGTCCATAAAACTTCCCTCTTGTGTTTGGTTGCCATGAAACAACATCTGTGTTAATAAGGAGAAATCTAATGTAAAACTTTGTCTCTAGAAAACAGTCCAAGAGGTTGTGATCACAAATATTTGGCTATATATATGTTTCTTTTACCTTGAAAGACTTCTTCTGTCTAAAGTGCCCACCAAAATATGTACTCCATCATTTGTTGGTTCAATCAGAATTGTCTAACCTCAAAGATATATTTTGCTAAGAAGATGCTTAGAGGAAACCAAAAAATACTGCACTTTTTATCTTCTATCTTAAGATTCTCCTTAGATACCATATCAGGAACAGTGAAGTTATTCTATGCAAAATTATTTTAATAGATTATTTTTCTCTTGGTTTTGCATTTGTTCACCAAGATGTATGGAGGAGAATAGAGTTAAATCACCCATACCTTGGAAGAAAGTGTCTGTTACAAAAGGAAAATGCTTCTATGTCCTACTTCTATGTCCTACTCTTAGCTCTTGCCAGAGTTCCAATTAATCACAGCTTCTTGGCTTCCAGTCTTGTGAAGCTGAACGACCATACTGGCTCCACCACTGCTACATCTTCATTATTTCTCTTTTAAAACTCTTCAAGTTGCCTCATTTGGATGTGGAATGTATTTTCATGTCTTCACTCAATCAGTTCTGCATTGTAGTGAGCCGAATGGGCTCTGTCAAATCACTTTAGGGAGTAAAAATACTATCACAATTTACATCAAAAAGTTTTGGCCTCCCTTCACTGCTGAAGTCAATACGGTTAGCTAAGGCTTCTAAGAAAACTTTTATTATTAATTTTTCCATTTGCTTAATTCTTTTCTGAACTTTTGGCATATGTAATAAAAGAAGTCTTCACTACCTCATATTAATAAGAATATTATTTTTTGTGAGCCACTAAGAAATGTGAAATCATTGGTTTGAAGTATCCAATCAAATTTTTTTCTGTGTTTCACTGCTTCACGTCCAGAGACATTGTGGAAAGTGTTACAAACAGAAATGTGTAATCCCAAAACCTTCTTTCATTGTGGAGGGCAATTTCTCCCTAAATATTTTGACTCAAATTATCTTTTTCAGAGAATTACTGTTTGGTAATTAAAGGTAAATTCACAAATTTTGATGCCTTATTTTTTTTAAGATCTTTTAACTTAAATTCCAATACAACCTTCTTTCAAACAGTGAGAATATAGTTCCTGGGTAATGACAATTCCAAGGGAACCTACAGGATTTACAGCAAGGTTTCTGAGGTTTGTTTGTTTAGTTTGAAAAAGAGCGCCATCTTCATCCACATTGCTCCCTCTCTACTAAGTCTCCTTGGATTTCTTTGCATGAAAGCCTATTCTTCCAGGCAATTTAAAATTTTCTTAATAGGCTAAGTTATTAAAAATTTTGAACTATTAAATTTTACCTGTCATAAATTTAAAACTGTTGAAAATCCTTTATCAGAACCGCAAATTCACCAATCCTAATTCCACCTTTACCATCAAAATGTTAACATGCTGTTTTCATGATATAGTATCCATGCAGCTATTATTTTCCAGTGGCTTTGTTATGCATATATGTAACCATATTAGCTGATGCTAAGCAAAATGAATTCCAAGATATGGAACCAGATTTTTTTTCATTTGTGGTTGTTGTTTTTGATGAACTATGTGATTTCTGTTTTCTTTGGGATTTTCCCCTATGGTTTATCCCTGGTGTATGGTGAGACAATGGTGAGCATAATGGTGAGACAAAGGACAAAAGGCAAACCAATGCAATAGGAATATTCACAAGACAATATGTTGGAAATGTACTTTACAAATCGTGAGGGGTGAAGCGGTGAAGGAAAACTGTGAGAAAAATAAGGAAGGGGTCACAAGTTTGAAATGTTTTTCATTCACTACCTTACAATTACTGTAACCTCACTGTACATCAATTTGTTAATAAAATTGAAAAAATAAGCTGCGTAAAATGTAATTTTACTGTATTGGCACAGTAAATATTATTCTTTATGTAGTAACATTTTAAAAATCAATACTATTTGGCTTCTAATTTGAATTAATAACCCCTTATTTATCAGAGGTTCATCAACTTGAATGTTATCCAACTAGACAATATTTTCACAATATACTTGCCAAATTTTTCAAAAAAGTATAAATTTAGTACTTTCTCATTCTAAAACAGAAAACAGGGTCTGGGAAGATGGCTCAGTGGTAGAGCGCTTGCCTTGCATGCCTGAGGCCCTGGGTTCGATTTCTCAGCACCACATAAGCAAAAAGAAAAAAGCCAGAAGTGGTGCTGTGGCTCAAGTGGTAGAGCACTAGCCTTGAGCTGAAGAGCTGAGGGACAGCGCCCAAGCCCAGAGTTCAGGCCCCGTGACCAGACCCAGTTTAATACTATGGAAACCCATAATTTTAAAAGTAAGTAAGTTTTTAGGAGGACAGAATATATGTGTTCTTCAAAATTCCTATGACTAACAACTACTCATTTTTAAATTCTCAACATTCCTAAGAGATTCAAAACAGTACCTGTTTGCATGTTATGTAATTCTGCAATAGATGCAGTTTCCAATGGGGTGTTACAGATTGAGAAGTAAACAGAAAAATAGCCACATTCTTGTAGAGGATAAAACTGTGAAGCATGTGTAATAATTAATTCTTCAAGAGTAAGCAATTGTTTATAAGAGTAAGCTATTTTGTCTATGACCATCAATCCCAAGATTTATACCATAAAGTCATCCTAGCCCAACAGTTTTCAACTTGTAAGGTACACCTTAATATTCCTTAATTCACATCATGAATACCTTATCTCTATTTTGAAAAAATACTACACCTCTGCTAATGTGACACCCTCCTTGTTCTGAAAAGAACACCACAATACATTGACCTGCATCATTTTTCCTCCACTGGTATTCTTGAGATCAGAAAACTTGCAAATATTATTTATATTTAGACTTTTTTAACTATCATAGATATTCAGTATGCTAAGATAGGAAAATTATGATTCAAAGCCTTCACAGACAGGAAGGTTTCTTAGAATCTTATCTCCAAAAAACTTCTCTGCAAAAGCCAGAATTAAGTGGCACTGAGGTTGAAGTGGTAGGGCATGAGCCTTGAGCATAAACAGGATCAGAGACCCTGTCCATGCCAAGCGTTCAGGATGAACCAATAAAAAAAAAAACAAAATTGAAAACAAACCCCAAACCTAGCACTTTTCTCCATATATACAGAGGCACGTAAATAAGGAAATGGCTTCCTGTGGTACATATAGGTAGAAGAAAGAAGATGTCTCACAATTACTCTCTTCATACCATATTAAACCAAACCTTAAAAAATTGGTTTTTCTAAATGTATAAATTAATGTCATCCATTTTTGGCAACTCTGTCTAGATTATTCATATTAACATGGTATACATGAACTCTGTGAATTATCTATTAACTATGTTGTAATTATAACTGTCGTGAAAGAATATCTAGGCAAATAGAATGCCAGAATTATTTGTGAATTTTTCAATTAATTCCTCTACTTTAAAAGAATTTTGTAGTATCCTATAGAATATGAAATTACAAACAAATCCACAAATATATATTTAAATCTAAATTCTAATTTAACAAGGTCTACAAAGTCCTACAATAGACGAACTTTGCTACCTACAATAGACGAACTTTGCTATTTCTCTAGACTTAAGCTTTTGTAATCCTTCAAAATTTATTTGGAATCCAACAGAATGAGAGACGGGAATCATGAGCTATTTTGCATCTACGAATGTTCTGTAATGATGAGAACATTTAAAACACAAGTGAGGATATGTATGAGGTGCATTCAATAGGAAACTTGACTTCTCAATACATAATGACAAAATTAGGCCAAACTTCCAAACTGTGTATTCCTTTCTTGTTGTTTGGTTTGTTTTACTGAGACAAAAGTATTCTATCTGGTCCAGAGAAGGTATCGTTATGTAATTCCACTCTCTAATCTCTTGTCTGAGTGCTAGAATTCCAGGCTTGTATCACATTTCCCTGCCATAGTTTGTTTATTTAATCTAGAAACAGACTAGAAATTCTGAACTTCTCCTATGATTTTATCCACTAGACTGACTGCTCAGACTGTTTATGTACTATTTTCAAAGGTGTTTTAACATTTGACACAGGATATGAACATTTTCAGATGCACCTGCAGGCTTCCCTGATTCATTCCACTATGTATCCTATCCAGTTAAGAATGATTGCTTGACTCTCTTACTAGCTCTGGTCCCTACCTATGTAATATTCTCAACTTCTGGGGGAAAGTTCACTTGAGGGCTTTCTAATATTAAAAATTATCACTTAATTCTTGTCTTACTCAGGACCTATTTTCTATTGTTTTCTAACTTTTCTACATATTCTGAGAGTTGTTTCATTTGTGTATTTTTGTGTGCACCTATGAGTGCCTCTGTGTGTATGTGTATGTTTCTATGTATGTATGTATGCAAAAACTTAAAGCTGTAATTCAGCAATCTTGCTCGTGACTGGTATCCCAGCTTTGGCTGGTTAATTATAGGTAGTGTCTCAAAGCCTATACTGTCCAAGCTGGATGCAAATTGAACTTCCCAGACTCCTTTACATTCTTAGGTTTTATTTTTCCAGGAGTATCAACTTTTAAACTTCAAACACTTTTGTGAGTGTAAAGTCTAACTGTAGCGCAGATTTTTAACTCAAGAATTCATATAAAGATAGATGAACATATACATTACATATTCTGAGTGTACACTGTTAGAAATGTGATCATAAACCAAGTTGTTGTGAGATCTGAGGATTGGGTTTTAAAGTCAGCACGGGTAGGAAAGTCCTGGAGACTCTTTTCTCCAATAACTACCAGAAAACTGGAAGTGACACTGTAGCTCACATGGAAGAGCACTAGCCTTGAGCTGCGTTTCAGAGGGAAAGCGCCCTTTCCCATATTTCAAGTGCCACGAAAAACAACAACAATAAAAAGGAATATAAGAAAAGGAAAGAAAAAGAAATGTGATCTTAGCCACCAGGTTCATTGTTAGTATAATTCCTGTTCCCTCAAGATAGACTCTTTTTTTCCAGTTAAGTCTATTCTCCCATATGTGACTTGCATTGGAAACAGAATCATTCTTCCATTCTCCTTTTTGCACATTTACATGATTAGCAAGCGTGATTTAGAAAGGGAGTGGCCTCATGCTTCATGTTCCATTTAGGGGTAATGCTTTCTCTATATCACTCACATAAATCTACATACGGGACTTGGCTTAATTGTTTCAATTTTTTATTTGTAGAGTCTTGTATATTGTATTGAACACTTATACATAAACACAGAAATTCTTTTTCTCCTATTATTACTATTCTTTCTTTTACTGTTAACTCATGTACAGTTGGGAAATTAATGCACAGCATATAGACTCACAAAAAAATGATCTGAGAACCTTCTTACCATTTAAAATTCACCTTAATTTACAGAGCACATGAGAAGTTTGAACAGAATATTCTCATGGATAATGTATTTATAAGCAATTTAAATTGCATTTGTCTTTACTAAGTTGTCTCTGAAACACGTGTTACCTCATGTCCAAAAGTGTCTTTGTGCTATTTCAATGAAGCCAGAAAACATTCATTTTTTTCTGGAGCAGCACCATAAATTGTTACTAGAAGTAAGTGGAAGTAACTGTTATTGGATGTGGAAACTGATCCCAGGAGAGGAATTTAACATAGAGAAATGACAAAGTTGTAGTTAACTATTGCGTTCCTTTGTACTGTACAAGAAAAGAATCCTAGGCTGGAAAGAAACTCTGTCCCTGACTTTTTTGAGTGTGTCCTTTACTCATATAAAACTTGTCTGTAAACTTCTGGTTGAGAGAATTGCAAAAGGAAACCATATGCCATTTGAAGGCAGGCATAGAACAAAAGGAAGTAACTTTGTTTTAAAAGTTTTCTACTGCAAAGAAGCAAAGACATGGGGGTTTTAAAGTGTCTTATGGTTGGATGTTTCACTCCTGAGATGATTCTCTTGTTGCAGGAATCAGTTTTCAATTCCTTTAGTCTGGTCTTGAGTTTTCCATAGCAATAAGAATTCCAAAAAAGCAGGATCCAGTGAGTATGATCAGCAAAAGCAGCCTCTTCTCGGACTACCACTATTTTAAGGAGAGTCCCAAAGAAATACCCAGGGTTTGTTTTGTTTGCTTGTTTGTTTAGTTTGTGCTGGTTCTGAGGTTTAAACTTAGAGACTGGCCCCTGTCCATGAACAGTTGTCTTTCTTTCCTACCTGGCCCAAACCTAGTACTCCACTGCTTGAGCCAAAACTCCACTTCTGGCTTTTTTGGTGTTTAATTACAGATAAGTGTTTGACAGACTCTCTTGCCTGGGTTGGCTTTGAACTAAGACAGTAAGAAAGCTAAGTGACATCGACTCTATGGACTTCTCTTTTGAACCAAGAAATATTAGATGAAGTTTATTATAAAGCTAATATTTGACAATTTTTAAAGAAGAGAATATGTTTAGCAAAGAAGCCATAACAAATAACTCAGTAAAAGTAGGTGCACTACTAAATCATTTGGGAAGATTACTATTGACTTCATCATTCCTTTGGGGGAAACTTAAACCTATATTTGCACTTTTTTGTTGGTTGTGGGTATTGAACCTTGATCCTGGGCACTGTCTCTCAGCTCTGCAGCACAACTTGAGCACTCTACCACTTTAGCTACAGCACAACTTCCGGGTTTCTGGGGTTAATTGAAGATAAGAGTTTCATGGACTTTCCTGACCAGGCTGGCTTTGAACCACAATCCTCTGGACTCAACCTCCTGTGTAGCTAGAATTACAGGCATGAGCCAACAGCACCCTGCTCATATTTGCATTTATGTGCATTAATGTCACTATGTAGACAAAGAATGGAAATATGAACCATATGATGTGACATTGCAGCTTTTCAGAATAATTAAGGTAGCAATAAATATGTCCTCCTTTTCCATTTTGTTACATAAATGACTCATGAGCTATGGGACTCTTACATTAGCATCCTCTTTCATCTTTGTAGGTGTATTTAGTATTAGGAAATGTTCATAGATAAATACAGCAAGACAGATTTTTAGAAAGCAAAGGAGATCAGGTATAAAAGATCAGCATAGAAGGAGATACATTCATCACACAGAGATTAAGAACTAGCCTAGGAGATTTTGAATGCCAAAGGCAATGAGGAATAAGCCTAGTTGATAACTACTTCTTTAATAAGAAAAATGGTTCCCTAGAACGGTTTCTGCTATACCTTAGTTACTATCATTTATTCTTTCCATCTGGAGTTATTCCTTCTCTTCTGTCACAACTGTTAATTAGCCTCTGCCTTTTTTGTAAGATGACTGGCCAAAATAGTTTCTGAATCTCACTTACACTATCCTTCACATTGTGATTAGCAGTAACCCCACTCAAAAGCCTGGAATCTTTGAATTTCCAGAATTAATCTTCACCTGACATCTAAGCACATTCCTAGCATTAATTGCTGTGACCTAATGAACAAAACATTTTTTCAACACAGTATCCTAACATAGGTAAAGTACATGTATTAGGAACTATTGTCAGGTATCAGTATGGAAGGTGCAATTATATATTCCAAGTTTGGGTTCTTTATTTCGCATTTACTAACTAAATGTTCATTGTTGTTGTTGCTGTTGTTTTGGCAGTCCTGGGGCTGAAACTCGGTGCTTGGGAATTATTCTTCAGTGTTTTTTTTCCCTCAAGGCTAACCCTCCACCACTTGAGGCACAGGAACACTTCCAGGGTTTCCTTTTCAATTTATGTGGTACTGAGGAATTGAACCCAGGGTTTCATGCATGCTAGGCAATCACCATACCATGAAGCCACATTCCCAGAACCCTAAATGACTTTCTTAAGCTGGCATTACATTTTCATTCTGTAACTATGTATCATAATTTTAGCCAGAAATTTTTTCTAGAAAAGAGCATTAAACACAGTACTGAGTCCAGTAAGGCTAGATGGACAATGGATAACTGTCACAGTGTAGCCAGGGTACAGAGGGACTTACCTCATGGAGCTGGTACCACAGACTGAGCAAGACAGCTCCTGACCCACAGCCTACCTCAAGAATGAGAGGACCACCTTGGTTCCAGCCACATGGAGATGCTGGGCCACCTCCTCCAGCACCCATTGAATCAGTTCCTGAGAGAGAAAGCGAAAGAAAGAAGGTCAGAATTACACTTAAGCCAGGTGATGGTGGCTCAGGCCTATAACCCTAAGTACAATGAAGACTGAGATATGAAAGTTGTGTTTTATAGCCAGCCCGGGCAGGAACAACTGTGAGACTCTTATCTCCAAAGAACCACCAAAAAACTGGAAGTGGTGCTGTGAATCAAGTGGTAGAGTGGTAGCTTTGAGCTGAGGAGCTCAGGGAGCTGCCCTAGGCCCAAAGTTCAAGCCCCATGACTGAAAAGAAGTGGACTTCCCACCACAAGAAGTGGACTGAATAGCACCCATTGTCCTAGGGAGCATGGCAGAGAAGTCAGGCTGAGCTTCCTGTCAGCTGGCAGTCATTTATAGGTCACCAGGCTTCTCTGTGCCTCAGTTTCTCCAGCTTCAAAACTGAACAAAGTGAAGGATCCCGTTACTCATGGGGATAGAGTAATAAAGAAAGAGAACCAATGACTGAGCAGGTCACTATATAACTACCATCCCAACTACAGAAGAACGGGCCTTGTGGCTCAGGCCTGTCACAGATAGGAGGACCATGAACCAGCCCAGAATGAGCATGTATTAATTCTCCATCTCAGAAATGCCCAAGACAGAAAAGCTTGACTCGCATGGTAGAAGACTTGACTGGCAAGCCTAATGCCTTGAGGTCAAACCCTAATATACCAAAAAGAACCAGAGTCCCAGTGCCAGAGACTCATGCCTATAATACTAGATACTCAGGACGCTGAGATCTGAAGATCACAGCTCAAGATTTAAAATAGGGTTGGCCTCGTACATCAGACGGCATTATGAGAAGACCCAGAGACTGACCTATGCTGTTGCGCTCCATACTAGCAGAACTCATATCCTTACTAAGAGTTGGCCATGCTCTCTGTCCTCCTGGGAAGCCATCCCCCGCAGGCCACACTCCCAGGTCCTCCCAATCTCCCAATGCCAACAACCAGGCCCAAGGGAGTACACAGCTCCATTGCACACAGATCCCTTGTTCTTGTAATTTAACTGTGCTGTGTCCCCTTCAAGCCTCTCACCCTTCCAGGCCCCCAGACCTCAGCTGTGAAGCCCATACATGCCCCAAAGATAGCAGGTAGAAGTTACCAAAGTATTCGGCCTCCTTGTTACAATCCACTTCTACACACACACACACACACACACACACAAACACACACACATCCAGACAGGTGACAGAAGACTCCTCCATGCAGCACACCTGCAATTTGCCAACTGATCACTCACCTGAGCACAGTCAGGCTGTATAAGGACAAAGATTATCTCTTTGTCTCTCTGTCTCTGTCTCTGTCTCTCTGTCTCTCTGTTTCTCTGTCTCTGTCTCTTTCTCTGTCTCTTTCTCTTTCTCTCTCTGTCTCTGTCTCTGTCTCTGTCTCTGTCTCTGTCTCTGTCTCTGTCTCTCTCTCTCTCTCTCTCTCTCTCTCTCTCTCTCTCTCTCTCTCTCTCTCTCTCTCTCTCTCTCTCTCTCGTCTACAGGTGAAAGTTTGACTGAGCACAGAAGACAAGGGTTTACACAGCAAGGGTGTCTATCTTCTGCATCCACCTCCTCCCATCCTCAGAAAAAAAGGAAAAAAAAACCCAGAAGGCAGGTGTAGACATGCTGCTCCCCACCTCTGACTAAAGCCACTGGGTTACCACCAGGGAGTGGAAGGGCACAGATGTGCTGCTGTGTGGTTCCCACTGCTCCAGGCCAGGGGATCTTTGGCGCCCCCTCCTCACCCAACCTGCACCCAACCTGCATCTCCCCATATCCTGGACACTAGCCACTGAGGATGGGGGTGGCATCCTCGGGTCAACCCCCACCCCCACCCCTGGGGCACATTTGTGGCAGGGCGTGGGCCAGACTGTGGGGCACAGGGGAGGCGTGGTCCCAGTCGGAGGGGAGGTAGTGGTGTCAACAAACAGAGTGAATCAAGGTGCTACTGAGCAGCAAGGAATGTGGGCGTGGCCACCATTCTTGTATCCCATTGGTCAGAAAGAACCATGAAACAAGAGAGGTGTGGCTGGAACCTTCTGATGCAGGCAGAATGGGTGGAGTCAAAATGAAGGCAGCCCCTTTCCCAGGGAACTCTGTCCAATCCAGTTGAGGACAAGAGAGTGACCCACTTTAGCTGGATGGCTGCACACATTGTTGTGTATGTCTGTTTGTTCCCAGACTTGAACTCAGGATCTGGGCACAATCTGTGAGTTGTTTTTGATCAAGGCTAGCTCTCTAAGACTGGAGCCACATGGCTTTACTTCTGCCTTTGATTGCACAAGTTGGACAGGAGTCTCAAGGATTTTCCTGCGTAGGGTGACTTTGACCATGATCTTCCTTTCACAGCCTTGTAAGTTTTAAGGAGGACTGCTGAGAGCCACTGATGCCTGGTTTTGCTGATGTTCTTGGACAGACCTTTGAGTTCCCTATCCTAAGGTTTAAGTGGTAGGAGCTGGAGCCCACAGCTTGAATCCTGGTCCTGCCACCATCAAATGGCAGGAGATCCTATGAAACTCATTCCTATTCATATGATTACCAAAGGAATGTGATGTATGTCATGATTAAATGGGCAGTACTTGAATGATTCGAGGATAAAATTATACACAATTACATAATAGGACACTGGTCGATATTAATTAATACTTTATGAAGCACTTAAACAATCACCTTCATTAAATGGAGGCCAAATGAAATACCTACGAATTGGGCATCACATAGCATAGAGATGCCATTTTTTTCTGCCAGGACTGGGATTTGAACTCATGGTCTAGGTAACCCTGCTGTTGCACTGTGTGGGAAGGGGAAGCTTGCCTCCTTGAATTCAATAAATTCAAGTCTGTTTCTTAGGCCTGAAATCGATGCCCACCACTAGAAAACATACTATTTGTTTACATTTTAAATATAGGATTTATATTTTTAAACATATGTTGATTCCATATTGCATTCAGTGTAGTTATTTTATTTTTTGTTTTATTCATGTACTGACTATTTTATTAACTATTATGACACATAGAACAGTGATTACATTGATTACATAGGATATAGTTTTGCATATGTATTGCACTTCCTTCCTGACACCCAGGACTTTCACAGAAAAGGAAAACATGTGTCACCATCAGCTTCTTATTACACGATTCATTTTTTGGGAGTGCTGGCATCTGAACTCACAGCCATCAAGGCCCAATTCATGAATGGGCGAGTGTCAGCCTGCCATCCTGTGGCAAATTGAGCAGACAGGCAGTACCGAGTACCTGAGATCGAGCCCCAGAGGTTGACAAAATAAGAACAGATTGACATAGAGATGGTAGTAAATGTATATCTTTATAGAGTTCCAGAGATGTCTATACATTATTCAGTTATATAGACTACATTCCTACCAATTCTTGGGTATTTATAATGCCACCATGTAATTAATCTTATTGTTTTCATGGTTAACAAACTATTAAGTAAATCAATCAATATCCTGAAATTATTGCATTCTGTATGTAATGTTTCATAAATATTAAATAAAGTCAGTCTTCTGAAATGATGCTGTCTAATTTTATCGGAGCGTCATTGACCATCAACTCATTCAACTGTGACATTGATAATATTTCCTTGTTATTCCCATGGATGGGAACAAGTCTCTTAGTATCTCCTGCCATTGATTGGTGTCATGACTGGGATTCGAAATCAGGGCCTACATTGCAATGTAGACCTATGACTTCCTCAATAGTCTGACAACCTTCAGCAATGAAAGGTGAAGTACCCTTTGCAACAGTGTCATTCAGGCCTAGGAGGGTCACCGTGCAAAAGAAGAAAACATAAAAAGGCCATCTCGCTGCATTTTTTTCTGTACATTTTTGCCACACAAGGCCTGGGGGTCTAGGATCCCAGGATCTACTGTGGGTCCAGTAGCTGCACCCCAGCAAATGGTGTCAAAGCTGAGGTAGACTTACCACAAGCCCCCTGCTGAGTTCAAGCCCCTTGCTGAGCAAAAAAATAATTAAAAGAGATTAGCTCCCTGGCTTGCAATTCACCCTGTTTATTCTGCCAGGCTTTGGATTTGAACTCAGAGTCTAGGTGAATATACAGCACTGTGGAAGAAGCAGAAGCTCACCGTACTTGAAGATAAGAAAGTCAGGCCTGTAATCTAAGCCAAAATTCAAGCCCCTGCCTTGGAAAACATACTATTTATATACATTGTAAATACACGATTTGTACTTACCTATGAATGTTCAGTCCATACACGTTTGGTGTGGGTGTTCCTTGTACTTTTGGTTTTATTCACTTATTTACCATTGATTTTTCTATGATGACACCCATTCCCTTTATTACATTGATGACATCCTATCACATGGAATATAAATTTGTAGACATGTTCTCCGTCATGCCAGACACACAGGACTCTCAATGAAAAGGAAAAAAGTTTCACACTTGGCTTCTTACTGCATGATCCAGTTGTTGGTAGTGCTGGGATCTGAACTCAGGGCTTAGCAGGACCAATTGGTGAATAGTTCAAGGTGACCACACCAGCCTGTGAGCAACAAAGGAGTTAGGCCATTCCCAGCAACTGACATGGATCCCCAGGGTGGTCCATGATAGTCATAAATTAATAATTTAAACATAGGATCTATATTTACATATATGTGTGGACAGCATCTTGCCTTTGGAGTACTTTTCTCCTTATTTTCTGTCTTATGTAAGTATTGTGTATTTTACTGAATAAAGTATCAGATATAACAGAACTTACATGGAAGACAACCTATTGCCCTGGCTATAGGGTTTCCTATGCATTCTCCATCCAAGCTGAGACCCAGGACTTTCATAGGACAGGAAAACAGGTGAATCGATGGGCTTCTCACATCAGGATTCATCTTTTGGCAGTGTTGGGATTTGAACTCACACTCTATCAGGACCAATTGGGAAAATGGTCAAGGTGAGGACACCAGCCTGTGAGCAACGAAAGAGATAGGCCATTCTTAGGAACTGACATCGAGTTCCATGGAGGTCCAGATAGTCATAAATTCGTAATTCAAATATAGGATCTATATTTACATAGATGTGTGGACAGCATCTTGCATTCGGTGCACTTCTCCTTAATTTGTGTCTAATTCATGGAGTTATTGTGTATTTTACTGAGTATTGTGACAGGTATACTGTGCTGACATGGATGACAATCTGTTCCCATAGTTATATGGTTGCCTATGCATTCTACATCCTAGTGAATGCCTGGTTCTTTCACAGGAGAGGAAAACATGTTCAACGACTGGCTTCTGACAACAGAATGAATCTTTTGTCAGTGCTGGGATTTGAACTGAGGTCTGGGTAGCTCTGTTGCACTTTGGGGCAAGGGAAATCTCACCATCCTTGAAGACTAGAATGTCAGGCCTCGTCAAGGGCCTGATTTGAAGCCCCAGTACTGGACAAAATAACAAGCCTGCCTTTTTTAAACATAGGATCTTTCTTTACCTACAAGTTTGTCATGCATCTTGCATTCAGTGTAGTTATTCTTTTTATTTTGTGTCTTATTCATGGATGTATTGTGTATTTTATTGAGTATGGTGATAGATATAACTATGCTGACATGGATAACAACCTTTTCGAATGGCTATAGAGTTGTCTATATAGAATTTCCATCCTCGCTGAGACCCAGGATTTTCACAGGACAGGAAAACAGGTGGATCGATTGGCTTCTCAAATCAAGGTGAATCTTTTGGCAGTGCTGGGATTTGAACTCAAGCCCTAGCAGGCCCAACTGGTGAATGGGTCATGGTGAACACAGCAGCCTGTGAGGCACTAAGGAGGTATGTCGTTCCCAGGAACTGAGATGAAGCCCTGGTTGGGGCCAATATGGTCATAAATTTATCATTTAAACAGAAGATCTATATTTCCATACATGGATGGGCAGCATCTTGCATTTGGTGTAGTCATTCTCTTTATTTTGTGCCTTATTCATTGATGTATTGTGTATTTTCTTGAGTATAGGATGACAGATATAACTGCGGTGACCTGGATGACAACCTATTCCCATGAGTATAGAGTTGCCTGTGCATTCTCCATCCTAGCTGAGACCCCGGACTTGCACAGCACAGGAAAACTGGTGCAGTGACTGGCTTCTCACAACAGGTAAATTTTGGCAGTGCTGGTATTTGAACTTTGGGCCTAAGAGGCCCAACTGAACAATGGATCCACGTGATGACACCAGACTGTGAGCCACTAAGGAGCTGGTAGGGTCCCAGGAACAGAGATCGAGCAACAGGGAGGCCACAATTGTCCTGAATGCATCATTTAAATATGGGATGTATATTCAAATCCGTGTGTGGACTGCATTGTGCATTTAGTGTAGTTATTCTATTTTGTATGCTATCTATGGATGTATTGTGTATTTTCTTCAGTATATGATGACAGGTATAACTTGCCTCAAAAGATAACAACCTATTCCAATGGCCACAGGGTGGCCCATGTATTCTTCATCCTAGCTGAGACCCAGGACTTGCAAGGAAAGGAACACAGGTGCAACAATTGGCTTCTGACATCAGGATGAATCTTTTGGCACTACTGGGATCTGGACTTAGGGACCAGCAGACCCAGTTGACGAATGGGTCCATGTGAGCACACCAGCCTGTGAGCTATTAAGGAGTAAGGCCGTTCCCCGGACCTGAGATGGACCCCTAGGTGGGGGGGGGGGAGTAGGGTACACAGTAGTCATCCATTCATAAGTTGAAGGTAGTATGCAAATGAGTACACATTTGTATGGAGTAGGAGAGACGATAACCTGTGATGGAATCCAATCTACCATGTGTCTACTGATTCTTGGATCTTTCCAGATGTCTTCATTTCATGACTGTGATGATAATTGTCACACTTAATCAACACTGCTTTACAAATAAGTGATACCCCATGAGTCTTGCCTATCATTTCCTAGACACATCATGCATGAACTACTCATTTGATGAGATCGATCATATTCCATGACTTTTCCTAGTCCAGAAACCAGTTTCTCAGGATTTCCTGCCATTGTTTTCTCATGGGGGTGGGCTGAATTCAAGCCTCAGGCATGGAAAACATACTCCTTATATACATTTTATATACATTTTAAAGATAGGATTTATAGTTCCATACAGATGTTCAGTAGATACTGTGTTTGGTGTGGCAGGATTTATACATCCATACATTTTATTCATTTTTTTCTTTTTTTGTTATTCATTTTATTTCTTTTTTATCCATTTATTTACAATTTATTTTATTGTCTTTGATGACACCTATACCATTTATCCATTTATTACGAATTTTACATCATATCACATACCATCTAGATTTGTAGATGTGTTCTCTATCATGCCTGACATCCTGTACTCTCCCAGAAAAGGAAAACATGTGTCACACTCGGCTTCTTACTCAAAGATTAAATTTTTGACAGTGCTGGGATCTGAACTCAGGGACTACCAGGCCCAATTCATAATTGGGTGAGTGTGAGCACAGAAGCCTCTAGCCAATGAAGCTGTCAGGTGGTTCCCAGGCACTGAGAACAAGCCCCAAGTTTAGCCAAAACAGCAATACATGGCTAGGCAGAGGTGGTATACAAATAAATATATATAGTGAAAGAGTTCCAGAGCTGTCTATCTATGACTGAATGACATCTACTACATTCCTACCAACTCTTAGGTATTTATTATATCTCCATTGAAACAATATTAATCTTTTCATGTTTAATAAACTATTAATTAAGGTCAATCAGCATCCTAGGATTATTGCATCCAATCTTAGACTAGACAAATGCATGAACTACTCTTTCAATCTGTATTCTTATGCATAGGAACGAGTCTCTTGTGATCTCCTGCCATTGGTAAATGTAAGGATTAGGATTTGAACCGAGGGCCTATGTTGACATGTTGGCTTTTGGCTTCCCTGATAGCCTGCCAGCCATCAGCAACGGCAGGCCAGGTACACTTTGAAACCATGTCATTCAGACCCAGGATGGTCACCATGTAAAGAAAAAAATTGTAAAACCCTGAGCCCTCTACAGGCCCCCACTTTTTGTGCCCTCTGGCCCTAGGGTCCCAGGATCAGCTTTGGGTCTCGAGGCTGCACCCCAGCCTAGGGAGAGTGAAGCTGAGTCAGAGTTACCATGACCTGAGTTCAAGCCCCATGGTTGGCAAAATTAATTAACTAATTAATTAATTAACTAACTAACTAACTAACTAAATTGAAATAATAAAGCTCCTTGGTTTGGATTTTCTGCCAGTTTTCTTTAATAGACTGGGATTTGAACTCAGAGTCTTGATGAATCCGTAGCAATGTGACAGAAGGCGCAGAGTTGCCAATATTTGAGTTCAAACACCATGCCAAGACAAAAATAAATAAGTCACTGACCTCAGAAGGGAAGTTAGTTGTGAAGATGTGATGGAAGGGATGGTAGGAGAAAAACAAATGAGGAGGCAACAATGCTCAATAGGAAATGTACTCATTACTTTGCTCATGTAACTGTGACCCATCTGTACAACATTTTTAAAATAAAAAACGTACAAAAAATTATGTAGTGCTCAAGAAGCACTTTGGGGTTAAGGGATGGATATCTGAATAGCTGTACAAAATTCTACACTGATTTTTTTTCAGTGTTCAGTATGGAACTGAAAAACATAACTGTTTTTCTTACAAATATTAAGTCACTGTCTTGGAACTGGGGCCAGTATTTCTGCCATTGCTGGGATTTGAGCTCACTGTCCATGTAACTCTTTTGCACCTTGGGTGAAGGCTAAGATCCCTGTCCTTGAGGAAAAGATTTTCAAGCTAGAGTTCTCAGGGCCTGAATTAAGACCCTGCAATAGAAAAAATTTTTGTGTACATGTGTAATATAAGATATATAGTTAAATATGTATGTTTATTTCATAGTATGATTATTATTATTAATTTTGTATTTAATTTTTATTTTACTCATTTTATTGTTTATTGTATTTAGTATTATTATACACATAATATTTATTATGTTGTGTATATATATTATAAAATAATACACAATAATTCAGTACATTGACTAATTTTCATTAATACTTTATTAAGTTTTGAATAATAATACTTAATTAAATGGAGGCATTTGTCAAGTCATCACATGGTTAGAGTCTGTCCCCAGTATGAGTTTTGTCTTATTTATGTTTGGACAACTTCCTATATGGATTTGTTTAGATGATATATACTCAGAAGCCTTTTCTTGTGGATAGGCAATTTGAGGGATAAAATCGTAAGGTTGGGTCTGGAAATGTGGCTTAGTGTTAGAGAGCTTGCTCAGCATGCATGAATGCCAGGGTTTGAATCGTCAGTGCTACATACTCAGAAAAAGCCAGAAGCTGTGGTGGGGCTCAAGTGATAAAGTGCTAGCCTTGAGAAAAAGAAGCTCAAACACAGTATCCAGGCCCTAATTTCAAGCTCCAGGTATGGCAAAAACAATAGTCCAGATTTCAGTGGCTCTGGAAACCTACTTTCTCAGGAGGCTGAGATCTGAGGATCACAGTTTGAAGACAGCCTAGGGAAGGAAAGCCTGTTAGACTCTTACCTCCAATGAAAAATCAAAAAACCCCATGTGGCACTGTGGGACAAGTGGTAGAGTGTTTGCCTTGAGCTGAAGCGCTCAGAGACAGCGCCCAGGCTTCAGTTTGAGACACACAACTGGAAAGAGATTGAGGGATAATCAAAATAATTTTCCTATTTGCTACTTATGAAAATATTTTTAGGAAAATGAATGCTGATGTACACCAGAATTGGAGTCAGACCTCAAGGTTCAAGTGTAGCACATCCATAACCCCAGCCTCTCAGACTCTAGCATTATAAACTTGTGTCCTACAGGGTTCTGAAAGGCACATTGTTGAAAGGCTTAATATGCTCCCCAAGCACTTTGTGATAAGCAGTTGACTTCTATTGTCAATGTCATTACAGTTCTGACCCTAGCAGAGAACCAATACCTCATGCCCATCACCCTAGCTCAGGAGGCTGAGGTCTCTCATAGGGTGAAACCAGCCAAGGCAAGGAAGTCTAGGACATTCTGACTTTCTGTTCTGAAAGTTCAGATGCTTAAGAAATTCCTGTTTCACTTGGTGATGAGAAGTTACTTGCACTCTAAATGTTCTTGGAGTTCTTGAGCTACAGAAGAAGGAAAGAAATATTATTGACCCAATCAGTGTTCAAATGAAGTTCTCAGGATCTAAGCCCTAACTCTGTTAGCAGGAAGAACTCCAGTGTAACACTGTATTTGAAGGACACAAAACAGTTTCAAAAACCAGGCTAGGAGCAAAGAACTAGGCCTGCAGGATTAGGAGGCAGAATATACACATTCATCACAGAAGTGAGCTGCAAAACCACTTCATTCATTCCAGGCACAGCCAGCAATGGGGCAACCTGAAACATTTGTTAGAGTTACAGCAGGATCAGGCTTTTCTCAGTCTCTTCAAACAATGACTAATTAACCTTTCTTCCTCACGTGAAGGGAGCCTCAGGCTATCTTTATATTACCAATAGAGAGCAAGTTTAGTGCTGGAGAGGGGAGGAACAGAGTAGTAAAACCCTGCTCTCTCGTCTTAGGGAGTGGGTTTTTGACTCTCAATTTGTCAAGTTTGAAGGTCCTTCTATCTCTGCCAGTCCATTCTCCTTACTTCATTCTCTACATCATTAATGCAAATCCCCAGTCCAAGGAGGGGCAGGGCCATTTCTCTTCTGTCTCCAAGCACCTGAGTTAGAAACTGGCTCTGCCCTCTTGACTCTGGGGCTCTTGGATGGCTGAGAAGTGGGACAGAGACAGTCATCCTGCTCTGCATTTGTGTGAAGGTGATGCTGGTGTCCTGGCACACTGCAGAAAGCCTCATGACTGGTAAATTTCCCTTCTTTCCTTCTGACGTCAAAAACAGATTCATCTATCAACTTTCTTTCCTTCCTTCCTTCCTTCCTTCCTTCCTTCCTTCCTTCCTTCCTTCCTTCCTTCCTTCCTTCCTTCCTTCCTTCCTTCCTTCCTTCCTTCCTTCCTTCCTTCCTTCCTTCCTTTCTTTCTTTCTTTCTTTCTTTCTTTCTTTCTTTCTTTCTTTCTTTCTTTCTTTCTTTCTCTCTCTCTCTCTCTCTCTCTTTCTTTCTTTCTTTCTTTCTTTCTTTCTCTCTCTCTCTCTCTCTCTCTCTCTCTCTCTCTCTCTCTCTCTCTCTCTCTCTCTCTATCTCTCTCTCTCTTTCTCTTTATTTCTTTCTATCTATTTACCTACCATCCTACCTAGGTAGCTATCTCTTTGCCAGTTGTTGGGTTGAATTCAAGGCCTGGGAATTGTCTCTAGCACTCTGCTACTTGAGCCACAGCACATATTCTAACTTTGTCTGTGTACAGGTGCCTGAGGAATCGAACCCAGGGCTTCTTGCATGCTAGGCCAGCACTCTCTCATTAATCCATATTCCCAGCTCCTTCATTTTTTTCTTAATGGTAGTTTTTACATAAGTATGCTACCATTTTATGTTCTCAAGTTTAATTTTCTGAATACCGGTTACTTCTAAGAAACCTGATATCTTCCCCTGCCAGATTTGTGATTGTTCCTGGATTGCCCTCATAATAAAATGTAAATAAAGGCTGCTGAGAGCTTCAGTGTGCATCATATAAAGACACAGGCCTAGAACCCTGGAAGAGAAAAGCAATGGGCCTGAAATGAAGAGAATGAGGCAGTATGTACAACTAGCATATCTGAAAAATAAACCAGTAAATAAAAGCAGAGTTTGCACTATGGGAGGTAATATATATACACACATAAGTAGGTAGGGCACTGATACATAAACTTGGCCTTCTCTTTTTGAATTTTTCTGTGGCCATCCCAGGACTTAAACTCAGGGCCCGATGTGTTCCTGAGCTGTTTTGCTCAAGGCTGAGTCTCTACCACCACCAGAGCTCCACTTCCCGCCAGCTGGTAGTTAATTGGACCTAAGCAATTCCCAGGCTTTCCTGCCTGGTCTGGATTGTATCTCCTACTCAATTTTCTCTCTCAAAGCTGGAGCTCTACCCTCTGGGCCATTGCTTCACTTCTGGTTCTCTGGTGGTTTATTGGAGAAAATAGTCTCAGAGACTCTCCTGCTCTGCTGGCTTGAATGGCGTTCTCCTGAGAAGGCTTCAAATGGTTTCCTCAGGAATTCACTGAGGAGCCACTCCACACAAACCCTTAGTCTAAGTCTCGATGAGTACTAGAGAAAAATGGAAACATTGTTATACCCCAGTCGCAGGACCCCCACCAAAAAGACTACCGAGTGTCAGACTTTACAGCTGTTTTAAGGTTTTATTTAAACGGGCTGCAGCTCGGGTCTCATCCTACACTCCAACACAGCAGCACCTAGGAGAAGAGCCCCAAGGTAAAGATTTGCAGCGTTTATAAAGGCACACAACCAACCAGGTGTTTGGATTACCACCACGTGTTGCTCTGCTAGAAACAAGCAACAAGTGGTCACTGCCTCAAAACTTTAACCCTTCATTCCCCCCCCTTGACTTATGGTCTTGTGGCTCCAGGCTCAAACTAAACTCCAATAGCTCTTGATCTTGAACGGGTATGGTCCCTAACTGACCTTATCCATACTATTAAACAACAATACTAATAATAATCAGCTCATTTTTCTTTTCTTGAGTTGTATGCAGAGTGGTTGGGTAGGATGCTTGGAGACTTCCCATGTTTTCCCACGGTTGTCCAGGGCAAAGGGGTCAGCTGGTCTGGGGTGGGAGCAGTGGATCCAAGCAGCAATGCCATCCACCTTAAGGGCAGTAGGTGTAGTCAGTAGCACCATGTAAGGTCCCTTCCACCGTGGTTCCAGAAATATCAGGTTGTGTCTTCCAACAAACACCCAGTCCCCTGGTTTAAACAAATTGGGGGGGGGTAGGAATAGAAGCAGAATCTTATAATGCTCTAAGCTGGGTCCACATCCTCTTTTGCACCATCTGTATATAGTCAAGCTTACACAGAAATTCAATATCATCCAAATCAGCAAGCAATTCAGTCTGAAGGGTAGGGATAATGGTTGGAGGGTGTCCATACATTATTTCAAAAGGAGTAAAGCCAAGCTGATAGGGTGAATTTCTTACTCTATCAGGGCAAATGAAACAGCGATGCCCAGTCTGGGCCAGTCTCCAAGGCCAATTTAGTTAAGGTCTCTTTTAGAGTCCAATTCATTCTTTCTACCTGCCCTGAACTCTGTGGTCTATAAGCACAGTGCAATTTCCAATCCATCTCCAGTGCCGCGGCTATTCCCTGACTTACTTTTAAGTCAAAGGCTGGTCCATTGTCCTACCCAGTGGTGGATGGGAAGCCATCCCTGGGTAGGATTTCTTCCAGGATCTTCTTAGATATGAGGTTCACAGTCTCATGCTTTGTTGGGTAGGCTTTAACCCATCCTGAAAAGGTGTCTACAAAAACTAGCAAATATTTATATCCAAATTTTACAGTTTTAATTTCTGTGAAGTCTACATCCCAATACATACCTGGCCTATCTCCATGGAGATGTGCTCCTTTTGTAACCAGTTGATTAGGGGCATTGGTGAGCTGACAGGCTTTAAAATTTTTTAACAATGTCCTCAATGAGTTGATTTCCTTGCCTGATTTTTACTTCTGAGAGTAGGAGCAAGTTCTCCATTCTTTGGGTTCCCATGTGAGAGACCCGATGGATTCTCATAAGAAACCTCTTGCCCAATCTTTGTGCCAAGATAAGTTTCCCCTCACCAGTTTTCCACCAGTCTTTATCTCTTTCTCTGTTTGGGGGTTTATAGGCCATGGAAATTTTCTTTATCCACTTCAGGTCTTCTTGGGAGTACTGAGGCTCAGGAGGCAAACCTTGTGGCCCTGGGCTGGACGTCCACCTCCTTAGCTGCCTGATCGGCCATGTTATTTCCTTTGGTTATTGAATCATTACATTTTGATGGCCAGGAAAATGCATAATGGCAATATTTTCTGGTTCCCATAAGGCCCGGATGAGGCTTAAAATTTCTTTTTCGTTTATAATAACCTTTGCCTCAGCTGTCAACAGCCCCCTCTCTTGGTAAATGGCTCCATGGACATGTACAGTGGCAAAAGCATACCGACTGTCCGTGTAAATGTTTAGTCTCTTCCCTTTTCCCATCTGTAGGGCTTTTGTTAGTGTCACTAGTTCTTCTCTTTGTGCAGACCTTTCCTGGGAGCGTGCTTCTACCCACACTATATCAGTGTCCGTGGTGATTGCTGCACCAGCGTACCTTTTTCCCTCTCAAATGAAACTGCTGCCATCTGTGAACCAGGTATGCTCAGCATGCGATAGTGGCAAGTCCAACCAGTCTAGCCTCTTTTCTTCAGCCTGGTCGCTCTTTTCACACTCAATTTCATGTTCTTTGTCCTTCCATTCCTGTCTTTGCTACTGTCTCTCTCTTATTGTAAACCCTTTCCACTGCAGCTACTAGATCCCTTATAGACTTTTCACTAAGTCTGTCTAGAGCCTGCAACTTTTGCTTTATGTCTGGTGCAGCTTGATTTATATAGGCAAACATAATCATCTGAGCCGACTCCTGTGTCTCAAGATCATATCGGTATATTGACTAAAAGCTTCCATGAGCCACTCAAGATATGCTGCCAGACTTTCACTTCCTCCCTGTCTAACATTATAATCTTTGGCCATATTAGTAGGTTGGCAAGCTGCCACCTTGAGACATGCCAACAGAGCCTGGCGATAGACGAGGAGTCGCTCCCTACTTTCAACTGTATTGTTGTCTCAATTGTTGGTTGGATCTCAGGAAAATAGGCAGTGATCAGGGCAGGATCCATGATAGGTGCCCCTGTGGGGCCAGGGATATGTTCCGGGCTGCCTCTTGGATATAATCTCTCTCTTCGGTGGTAAAAAGGACCTGTAAAAGCTGACTAAAATCATCCCAAGTGGGCTGATGAGTAAAGAGAATAATTTCAAGCAAACAAATTACATCCTGGTGTTTCTCAGAAAAGAGGACATTTTGGGTGTGCCAATTGTGTAGATCACTGGTAGAAAATGGCCAATATTGGAGTTGCTGTTGACCATCTGCATCCACAGGACCTATGGTGCTTATGGGAAAAACAGCTGCATTAGAAGGGGGGTTGATGCCACTTTGTCATGGAGTGACTGGCCACTCAGAAACTTTAAGGGCAGGTGCCGAGTGTTTTATAGCTCCCTCCTCCTCTTGACTATTCTCAGGTTCTGCAAAAGGAACCTGGAAAGGAGAGAATGGGGGAGGAAACATTTCTTCTTCCAAGTTATCTCCCTGAAAAACCGGGGGGTACCTTTTCTTTCCCTCTGTCTCAGTTACTTTTTGTAAGTCTAGGAAGCTAGATGGAGTGGTGCCTATAGTTTCCAGTCCCGTCAGTCGTACAGTCCAAAAAACAATAAACAGCACAAACAAAACACAGGCAGGCCTGACAGTTACAAAAAAGGGCTTACAAAGTGGAGATCTCCCAAATTGGTCCACTGACTACAGTCATGGTGGGGTTCCACACCCAGGCCACACAGCAGAAAGAGCAGAGCCACAGTGGGCGAGTTGGGCCTCTGTTAGGAGGCCCTCTTGGTCAGTTCCAGCCCAACACTGAACCGACCCCCACCCCACAATTCACACAGCAGTGTTCCAAGGACTGCCCCCCCAACCCCACACAGCGGGGTTCCAAGGACCCCTGCCCCACAAGAGGATCTTGGACATCTCCCAGTTCCTCCAGGATTGTGGTGCAAGCGCATCTGCCTCAACAACCCTTTACAAATAGGAGTGGCCATCCTCACAAAGGAAAACGAAAGTAAAACAGACAAATGACAGGACAAGACAAATTAACAAAGACAGCTCTGTATTTCCTTTGGAGTCTGAGATCTCAGGGGTCTTTGGGGGGATCCCGGACAAGCCCTCACTAATATGTTATACCCAGGTCTCAGGATCCACGCCAAGAAGACCATCGAGAGTTAGACTTTACAGCTGTTTTAAGGTTTTATTTAAACGGGCTGCAGCTTGGGTCTCATCCTATACTCCAACACAGCGGAGCCTAGGAGGAGAACCCCGAGCTCAAGTTTTGCAGGGTTTATAAAGGCACACAACCAACCAGGTGTTTGGATTACCACCACGTGTTGCTCTGCTAGAAACAAGCAACAACTGGTCACTGCCTCAAAACTTTAACCCTTCACATGAAGATGCTACTAGTGTGTTCTAGACACTTAACGTTGGAGACACAAAACACTCATAATTATTAGATCATTTTATAGGCAAAGGGAGCAATGCAGACTGTATGAGAATCACTCCAGCTTTCAGTCCTTATATCCTGAGACAGTAAATTCACAGCAGCTCAATGCTAAGTTACAGAACTGGCATGTACTGTGGATATTTGCTCCCAAATCCGGTGACACTCATTTTTCACTTTTAGCCTCAAACCTGTGACCAGAGGGGAAGATGAGGAGAGAAAATCCTTCTAAGGGAAAGCAGTTATAAATAACATTGGATAGTTTGCTTATAAATTAAAACCTTGACTTCTTAACAGAAGTCAGATTGTCCAGATTAAAAAATGAAGAAGAGAAGAAATAAGGTGCCAGTGGCTGCTGTCTGTAATCCCAGGACCTCAGGAGGCTGAGATGTAGAGAAACTTAGTTTGAATCCAGCCAGTATTGGAAAGTCCATGACACAGTTATTTCTAAGAGATCACAGAAATACCCAGAAGTGGTGCTGTTACTCAAGCTTAATGCAGTACCCTTGAGCCAAAGGAGCCCAGGGACCATGAATAGGATCATATTTCCACCCCAGGACCTGCCCCCTCAAAAAGAGCCTGTACTCCGATGTCTTTGTTTATGCATTGTATTCTTATAGGTGAAATTCCCGAGTAGCTATACTGAATGGCACCAAACTAGGAAATTTGTATTCAGTACAATGAGTTCATAACAGAGAGACTTCTTTCCAGATAGTGCATGATCCGGGGCTCCCCTCACTGAAACCTGAGGGTTTCTCTGCATCACAGGCCTGCTGGAGGAAGTCTCTCTCATTGTCTGGACAGGCACACAAAAGTCCTCACTCCTGTACAGCTGGGTAACAAACAACTCCATCTGGGCCAGTTAGTGAGGATGAGTGTGAGTGGGCTCTGAAGGTCAGGAAAAAATGGCCTCTTTGTACCCTTAGCTATCTCTCTCCCCAGTGCTCTGTTTTAACAGGAGACCTTCATTTGTGCCACCTCTCATGGCAGGCCAAGTTCTGTGCACTTATCCTGCCTTTATGAGACTATATTCTGTTGTTCACTTACATTGCTCAATATAATTCAGGAGTCATTCAGGCAGACAACTAAGGCACTCAACATAATGAAATTATTCATTGCAAGCAATGTTGAGCCTATGATGCCTTTCCTATGTTTCCGGAAGCTTGGGAAATCCAAGCACATGTTGGATATCACAAAGCTTCCTGTCATCTAGGACTTGTGAAGCTCATCAGGTTTTGAAACCTTTGACTTCTCCTAGCTGGTCCCTGGATGGCCAGGTTTTGGGGTTGAACATAAGGCCTGAGTGCTGATCATGAGCTCAGTGCAGAAGCCCAGTGCTTTCCCATTTTGTGTAACAACATCTCTTCTGGTCTGTGAGTATATGTGTGGGTGTGTATGTGTATACACCACGGTGTGTGTGTGCGTGGGTGGGTGTGTGCGTGCACACATATACATGGGTCCTGAAGATTGACCTCAGCACCTGAGGACTGTACCTAGTTTCTCTTGTACAATAATATCCCTCTCCCACTTGAGCCACAGAGCCACTTCAGGCTTTGTCCTAGTCATATGGTCCTGAGAAATGAAGCCCACAATTTTATATATGCAAAATATTCTACCACTATGGCACATTCCAAGCCATGTATTTCAGCTTTGTTAGTTTATTTCTGTCTTTTTTATTGTTGTTGTTGTCAATTGAAGGAGTTGAAGTCTTGGTGTGGGTGCTGTCCCAGACCCCTTCAGCTCAAGTCTTGTGCTCTACCACTTGAGCCACAGAGCTACTTCCGGTTTTCTTGTGGTTCATTGGTGCTAAGTTCTCAAGGACTTTCCTGCCTAGGCTAGCTTTGAACCATGATCCTCAGATCTCAGCCTCCTGAGTAGGTAGGATAACCAACATGAGCTCAAGCACCCAGCTTCCCCTTCAGGTTCTTAGTAGTGAATTGGAGATAATAGTCTCACAGTACCTTTTGTGTCTGAGATAGTTTGGAACCCAGATCTTTAGAACTCACCTTCCTGAGAAGGCAGGATGACAGACTTCAGCTACTGACCCCTTGGCCATAGCCTCTGCTGCAAGGGGGTCCAAGGCTCCACGTGGTGGAGTGCTAGCCATGAGCCCAAGAGATAAGGGTCAGTGCCTCAGCCCCGAGTTCAAGGTTCATGACCAAGAAAAAACCAAACCAAACCATTGTCAGCTGTAGACAACTCATGAGTCTTCAGTAATACATAATTTTGTCCCTGACATAGGGGCCTATCTGAGCCTCAATATTCTTGTCTGTATAATCATCTAAGTTGTGGAGCTCTTACATAGACAAGATGTAAGAATGCACCCGGTTAAGGACATAGCACATGGCACTCTTTGCACCACTCAGCAAACAACATCCTGTGAAAGATTCAGCACCCAGCACCCAACGCAGGACTCAGCACTCTGCATCCTGTGAAAGACTCAGCACATAGCACCCTGTGCAGGACTCAGAATTGAGCACCCAGTGGAGGACTCAGCACATAGCTCCATTCCACAAGCTGTCATTAGAATTAGGGTGCTTTCATCAGTATCACCATTCTTTGAGGAAAATTTACAAACCATAAAAGTTCACATTTAATGGTTTAGTGGGGTGTTTTTCTGGGGAGAGGGGGTTAGCCATGGGGCTTGAACTCAAAGCTGTACCACTTGGAGCCACATTTTGAGGTGTCTCTCAGACTTCCTGCCAGGACTGGGTTTTAAAGCCCCTGAGCAGCTAGTATAATGGGCATAAGCCAGGATGACATGGGTAACCCGTGGAGCAGGGTTGCAGCAGTTTACATGTGACTAAGTCAGGTTAGGTGGCAGCTGTCAGCACCAGACTCCTAGCTTGTTCTGTAATGTGGTATTTGAAGTTCTGTCCTTCTATAGAATATCCTACCTTTTTGGCATCATACCTGGGGCTTGAGTAAGACCTTAGACACAGTTCCTAAACGTTTGTGCTCAAGGCTAGCACTCGATTGAAAGACAGCAGAACTTCTGAGTTTTCTCTTTTGTGGCACTGAGGAATCGAACCCAGGGCTTCGTGCTTACTATGAAAGTACTCAACCACCGAGCCTCAGGAGTGAACGAGGTATAAATAGATAGAGACTGCTGTATATAAATATTATATACACAAAAAGAGATTTCTGCATAATATTAAATTATAGATAATATTGCTACCAATATTTAGGTATTAAATTATGTCTCCATTTAATGAAGTGTCCCAGTTAACAATTAATAAAGCATTAATTAATAATTACTCAATATCCCATAACTGTTTATCATATATATACATATATCCATACATAAAATTTGATATTTCATAGAATGAGAACAATGTCTATATATTATTAAATTATGCATCATGTGTTACTCCCAATTATTAGTTGTTTAATTATGTCACCTTGTAATTTTTATTTTGTTAATGCTTAATAAAATATTAATTAAACTTAGTGCACATCCTACACTTATTGCATGTAATGTTATCCTAGAATCATTCACTACTAATTAAATCTGTTTATCATTTACTGTAGTAGTAACTCTTCTACCTATGATGTTTTCTACCTTTATTACATCCTATTACATAACATATAGATTTGCATCCAAATTATACATCCTACCTGACACTGAGCAGGAAAACATGTGTCGTGCTCAGCTTCTCACTCCAAGATTACATTTTTGGAAGTGCTGGGATCTAAAATCAGGGCAAAGAAGGCTCAGTTCATGAATGGGTGACTGCCAGCACAGCAGCCCCTAGCCAATTCAGCTGCCTGGCAGTGCCCAGGCCCTGAGATTGAGCCCTGTATGTTGACTCCAAATTGTGCTTAGAGTAGTTACTCATTTTATTTTTTATTCATTTACCATTTATTTTATTGACTGCTATAACACATGGAATATCTACTACATTTATTACATAAGATATAGAATTGCCTATGTATGAAACTTCACACCTGACACCCAGGAGTTTCACAGAAAAAGAAAACATGTGTCACCCTGTGTCCTACTGCATGATTCAATTTTTGTTAGTGCTGGCATCTGAACTCACAGCCTACAGGGCCCAATTCATGAATGGGTGAGTGTCAGTACGCCAGTCTGGGGCATATGGAGCCTACAAGCAGTTCCCAGCACCTGAGATTTAGCCCCAGGGGTTGACAAAACAAGAACAGATGGACATGCAGATGGTAGTACACAAATAAATATAGATCTTTATAGAGTACCAGAGATGTCTATATATTATTTAGTTATATAGGCTACATTCCTACCAATTCTTGGGTATTTATTATGCCTCCATGTAATTAATATTACTGTTTTCATCCTTAATGAATTATTAATTATATCGACCACTGTCCCGACCACTGTCACAAAACAAGAAGTGTCCCTGTGGCTCAAGTGGTAGAGTGCAAGCCTTGAGAAAAAGAGCTCAGGGACAATGATCATGGACAACAACAACAAGGACAGGCATTGCATGTTGGCTTTGCGATTGACATGTGCCAAATATTGGAAATTTCAAGACTGCCAAGATAAAGCAGTACCTCCTTTAGTCCCATGCTCTTCTATCTTGTCCAATCCCTGTCCTTGTCCGTGCTTCAGGTCAAGATGGCTCTAGCTTGACGGCAAGGCTCCAAGGACAAGGATCCCAGACCAATTGCCCTGGCTCCTTCCTCCCTGCTCACACTGCTGATTCTGTTCTTTGCCATAGACGTTCTTCCTGAAATCCATCCATGAGATCATTGACACCAACACAGTGGTGAATAGTGGGTCCAGCCTAACTCAGGGAAGTCAGAGGTGGAAGGCAGGCTGGGACTAGGCTTCAACTTTGGGTGTGGGCTGAAGCCAGGGCTGACATTTATTTCACTCTGAGCCTTGCAGGGGTAGGGAGACAGTGTAGACACAACATTGAGTAAGGTAAGATGGGAATCTGTAGCACCACTTGTGTGGGGGAGGCTGTGGCACTCAGGGGGACACTGTTCTTGGTACTCCTCTTTCAGACGTCCCTCTCCCTCTCTCATCCCTCAATAATAAAAGAGAAACTTTAAATAAGGGTGTCAAAGAAGGGGCAGGGAAGTATTTCCTTGTGAACCAGACTTGTGCTTCATATTCATCCTAGCCCCTAAATCCTATTTATCTGAGGATTGGACATATGGGTTTGGGGGAGGGGGATCATCCTAGCTGAGAATGTGGCTCAGTGATAGAACAGTCGCCTAGCAAGTCTGAAGCCCTGGGTTTGATTCCACAAAGATAAAGCTGGAAGGGGAGGTGGGGCTCAACTTGTAGACGACAAGTCTTGATCAAATAGAGCTCAAGGACAGTGGCCAGGCCCTGAGTTCAAGCCCCATAACTGGAAGAACAAATCCTTGTGGAGGCTTTATTTTCCCTTTGGAAACAATTTATGCTTTGTGATAAGCATAACATGGGCCTCTTCCCTGGCCACCAATAGGCCATTAGATGTCCCTGGAATTTGGGCCTCCTCCCAGCAGCCTCTGCTCTACTCGGCCCACAGGTTACCCTTCCTATCACCAGGCAGATGGAGGCCTAGAGAATCCCACCTGGCCACCTAGTTCTGGTGGCTGCTGAGGATTTGGGAACTCAGTATGTCACAAAGGGAGTCATCATCTCCATCAGTCTACAGAGAAAAGGGATGGAGCACTGCAAGCCTGAGTGCACCAGCTGTGGGTGGTTCTGGATGTGGGGATCTGCAGCAGAACATGCTCTGTGGGGGAGTCCTGTATGGGGCAGCGAACCCTTACTTCTCCTCTTGCAGTTTCTACACTATCCTGAAGTAGCAATTCTTCAAAACCTTTTTGTGCCTTCCTCATTTTGCCCACACAGGAGCCTGACTCCTCTGAAGAAGCTGGACTGGTGGGGAGCTCAGCCTGTGTCAGTATCTGGAGCCCCGTGTAGGAGTGACAGCAACTCTTGCAGCTATCTACTCTTCATCGTCTCCTGGGACAACTGGCACATGCACTCGGCTTTCTCCTGACACAGCTGATCCAGAATGAACATCTGTCCTTTACATGCCAAGAGGGATTCCTGGATGGTGTGGATATGTGCCGACAGCTGGTTGCATGGATGGTGGAGCTCATCTGCAGGACTCTGGAAGTCCGCCTCATCAGGCAGGCTGCGGATGAACCAGATTTTCTTCTCGGATGCCCACATGTCCCATTTCTCATTCTCTCATGTGTTGTGGTGGCAGCTGGGACCCGTGGCTCCAGCTCTATCTGGTACTGAGCTGTCCGGGGAAGAGGGAATACCTGCAGCAGTCCGGCAGGAGTTTCCCCCTGTGGATCTCAGCCTCCGAGAGTGCTAACAGAACCACATCCCTCTCAGTTTGGGGGACATCTCCATCCTCTGCCATGGGCACATCGAGGAGAGTCGCTTCCTCAGCTTTTGCTTCTCCAGGGTTCACAGCTTCCCCTTCCCCAGGGATAGCCAGGAAGCTCAGCTGGGCCTGCAGGCACTCCTCCTGTGGACTGGTCACGTCCAGGCACTTGAAACTGTCCTGCCATTTTGGGGGCACCACCTAGTCCCTCCATTTAGTCGGACCCTGCACTTGTTTCAGCTGCTCCAACGGCTGGGTCTGCTTCTGCAGGTGCTACTGCAGGACCTACTACTTGGAGCAAAGCTGCTCATTTGAAGTAATGTGCTGCTCGCAGGTGGCTCTGAGCTACTGCAGCTAGGCCAGGGACTGCTCCTGCTGCCCCTGCAGCCCCCGAGCTGCTTGGCTCTCTCAGCCACCTCTTTCCATTCCTCTGTCTTCTCCTCTGAGCAGTCCAGCTGTTCCCGCAGATGTTTCTTCACCTGCTGCATTGAGTCCACGATGCTGGTGAGATCCTCCTTCTCACTGCTCACCCTGCAGAGAGCATCCCGCAGCAAGGTCAGCTGTTCCTCCAGCTGTGGGTTGCACACACATGCATATCGTGGGGTCTCGGGGATCTCCTACCGATCTTTGGTTTTCTCCTCTAGTCTTCCCAGTTGCTCCTGCTGCTCTGCAATCTGGAGATGGAGCCTATGATTTTCCTGGACCTAGATGTGAAGTTGTTTCTCCAGGTTTTTCAACCCCATCTGCGTGCAGTAGGCATGGGCCTGCAATTTCTGTTCCTCCCGAGATGGACCCTTGGGGGGCCATGGCTCTGCCAGCTTCGTTCTCAGTTCCCCCAACTATTCTCTAGGTGCAGCACCTACCTTGATCCTCACTCCTTCTCCTCTGTCAGTTGGTTTACCTGCTCAGTCAGCCACCAGGCCTCCTCCTTCGGCATGGACCTCTCAATGCTCAGGTTCTGGGAGAAGGTGTCTGTCTCCAGATTTGCTGTGGTCACCATTCAGCTCAGGTTGTCCTGTAGCCTCTTTAGTACATCACACCTCTGCAGCACTTGTCGGAACTTGCAGATTCTGTTCTTCCTGTTGCTCCTCTATGTCCAGAGTGCTTCCAGCTTCTCCAAAAACTCTGTGTTCACTTGCTCCAGGTCATAGAAGCTTCTGGTCTTTTCCTTGAGCTGAAGTGTTACATCCTTCAGCTGTTCAAACAACATTTCAGTATCCTTCTGTAAGTAGTAACCACAGAAGCCACCATCTCCAGCTCCCCCATGCACTCCTCTGCAGCCTGTAGGCAGCTGGTGAGAGCTTCGTGCTTCATTTCTCTGTCATCAGCCGCGAGCTGCATGTGGGCTGGTGCCAATTGTAAATCACTTTCTGCTAAAACTAACCACTGTATGGGTAGCTTGTGGATGTCTAGCTCTGTTCTCGGCGCTTTGTGCACTTGGGCTACCTTCTTCTCTTTCGCTTGTCAATCCTGCAGGTCTTTCTTTTCCTGCTTCAGTGGTTGGATCTTGGCACAGAGCACCTGGTTTCTTCTTTTGCTGCAGTACAGGGAAGGCACCACATGTCGGTAGCACCTCTGCAGATTATTGGTGGTATCTGGACCCTTGACACTCTGGACCCTGGTGGCTGTGACTGTGTCCAAAGGCAGGGGAGGCCTGTGGTAAGCATCACCTTTGGCCAGACCCTCCGTTGAATCACCCTCCCCAGTGGTGTTTGTGTTTGGAATGCTTCCCTTTTTTGTATTCTTTGTTTTCTTGAATGTTGAAGGACTGATGTGAGGATTCTTCTGCTGGTGTTCTGGCAATAGATTGTTGCCCGCAGCTCTGTCTCAGAGACTTGTTGTTTCAAACATCTGAGCGCTTGGATGGGAAAGATGGGCTGGCCACATTCCCATGCTCTGGGAAATCCTCTATTCTCCCACTCACTGACTAGGTTGCCAATTTCCTATTGTACTCCAAATTCGCCTCGAGACTCTTGCTTACCACTCAGATACCTCTACCTTCCGCAACTTCTGGTAGTGGTGTCAACCAACAGACAGCCGGATGGCTACACAGATTGTTGTGTATGTCTGTTTGTTGCCAGTCCCGGATATTGAACTCAGTACCTAGGCACAGTTCGTGAGCTGCTTTTGCTCAAAGATACCCCTCTACCACTGGAGCCACATGGCTCTACTTCTGGATTTGTTGACACTGAAGTTGGACAGGCGTCTCAAGTACTTTCCAGCCTAGGGTGACTTTAACCATGAATCTCCTTTCACAGCTTTGTAAGTATCATGGAGGACTGTTGAGAGCCACTGGTGCCTACTTAATCATTGGTCTTGCTGATATTCTTGGACAGACCAGTGAATTCCCTATCTTTGGGTTTAAGTGGTGGGAGCTGGAGCCCACAATTCGAATACTGGTCCTGCCAACTCCAAATGGCAGGAAATGCTAAGAAATATTTTTTTTCCTAGAAAAGGTGCGATATAAATCTTTGTTTTTTTAATTTTAATTTTAATTTTTTGTGAACATACTGTAGAGAGGGGTTAAAATTACATGGGCAAGATAATGAGTACATTTCTTATAACGAATTGCAGCCTCCTCCTTTGTTTACCCTTCACATCCCTTCCCAGCCTTTCCACCACCCCCACTGCCAATACTCCCCATCTCCCCCTCACCAAATTGTAAAGTTCATTTTCAACATGACAACTTGTACTTCTCATTGTTGCAACAAGTCCACCTGTATCCTTAAACAATTTGGTTTTCCCCATCTCCTCCAGAAATTATACCTACATAAAATATAGTGAAAGCAGGGGTTATAGTGTGGGGGAGGGACATACAAAGAAACAAAGAAATAATCTTATAAATGTGTTAGAAACAAATGCATGAAAGAAAAAAAACATTAAAATACATATCTAAGGGTTCATTTTCCTAACATCAAATTATTTAACCTTTTCTGCTTGACTCATACATATACTAGATATTACAAATAAGGTAAACCATGGTAACTATGTTTCTTTGGGCTTGGCTTACTTCATTTAATATAATTTTTTCCAAGTCTTTCCATTTCCTAACAAATGGGGAAATGTCATTCTTTCTTATGGAGGCATAGAATTCCATTGTGTATATATACCACATTTTCTGAATCTTTTCATCTACTGAGGGGCATCAGGGTTGGTTCCATATCTTAGCTGTGGTAAATAATGCTGCAATACACACAGTTGTGCTGGTAGATTTAGTGTGGTCTTGTTTGCAAACATTTGGGTAAATGCCCAAAACTGGGATTGCTGGGTCGTAGGGGAGCTCTATGTGAAGTCTTTTGAGGAACCCCCATACTGCTTTCCAAAGTGGTTGAACAAGTTTACATTCCCACCAACAATGCAGTAAGGTTTCCTTCTGTCCACATCCCCTCCAGCATTTGCTGTTTATAGAGATCTTGATTTTTTTCATTCTAACTGGGGTGAGGTGGTATCTCAATGTTGATTTGATTTGCATTTCTTTTATGGCTAGGGAGGTTGAGCATTTCTTCGTGTGTCTATTGGCCAACCTTTTTTCTTCTTCAGAGAAGTTTCTCTTTAAGTCTTTAGCCCACTTATTTATTGGGCAGTGGTTTCTTTGAGGATTTGTTGTTGGGGGATTTAATTTTTTGAGTTCCAAGTATATTTTAGATATGAGACCCTTGTTTGTTGTATGGCTAGTGAAGATCTTCTCCCAATCCGTAGGCTTTTTATTGATTTTACTAGCTATGTCATTTGCCATGCAGAAGCTCTGAAACTTCATACAATCCCATTTGCCCAACTTTTCTTTTATTTGTTGTGTTTCTGGGTCTCTATTAAGAAAATTTCGCCCTGGGCCAAGGAGACCTAGGTTTTCTTCTATTCCATTCTCTAATGTTTTCAGAGTGTCTTCTTTGACTCCGAGGTCTTTCTTCCATTTGGAGTTGATTCTGGTACAAGGTGATATATAAGGATCTAGCTATAGTTTTCTACAAATAGTTAAGCAATTTTACCAGCACCATTTACTGAAGAGGCTGTCTTTCTTCCATTCTACTTTTTTAGCACCCTTATCGAAGATTAGATGGATATAAGTCTGTAGGTTCATTTCGGGGTTTTCAAATCTATTCCATTGGTCTTGAGGTCAGTTCTTATGCGAGTACCAAGCTGTTTTGATTACTATGGCTTTATAGTAGAGTTTGAAATTTGATATTGATATTCCTCCAGCAGTGTTCTTGCCGTTGAGTGGCATTTTAGCTATTCGGGGTCTTTAATTGATCCATATGAATTTTTGGATTGCCTCTTCTATTACCTTGAAGAATGGAATTTTGATAGGTATCACATTGAATTTGTAGATAGCCTTGGGAAGTATGACCATTTTCATGATGTTGATCTTTCTAATCCAGGAGCATGGGAGTTTTTTTTTTTACCACTTTTTAAGTTCTGATTTGATTTCCTTTTAAAGTTTTCATCATAGAGGTCCTTCACTTCTTTGGTTAAGTTAATTCTTATGTATTTTATTTTTTGGGGGGCTATTACAAATGGAGTTGCTTTCCTAATTTCAGCCCCACTTTTCTCATTGTTGTCATACAGAAAAGCCATTGATTTTGGGGGGTTAATTTTATACCCTGCTACTTTGCCAAAGTTTTGAATCAGCTTGAGTAATTTGGGAGTGGAGTCTATGGGATTCTTTAAATACATGATCATGTCATCTGCAAAGAGGGAGAGTTTTATTTCTTCTTTCCCTATTTGGATCCCCTTTATGTTTGCATCTTGTTTTATTGCTGTAGGTAGGCATTCTAATACTATATTGAAGAGAATTGGAGAGAGGGATATCCTTGTCTTGTTCCTGAGTTTAGATGAAATGGTTTTAGTTTTTCAACATTAATTATAATACTGGCTGTAGGTTTGTCATATACAGCCTTTATTGTATTGAGGATTGTTCCATGGATTCTTAATTTTTCCAAAACTTTCATCATAAAGGGGTGTTGGATCTTGTCTTATACTTTTTCTGCATCTATTGAGATAACCATGTGGTTCTTATTCTGATGCTGCTGGCTAAAATATTCGGTAGATGTCTGTTAAATCTAGTTGATCTATGCAGCTGGTCAGATCTGCAGCTATGTGGGATTTGAGGGAAAGTAGTGTTTCTTGGATAAATTTGAGTGCTCCATTGTTTGGGGAATAGATATTTAGAATGGTAATATCCTGCTGAAGGAGAGATCCCTTAATTAGTATGCTCCTGAAGGCAGCAGATAGAAAGATCTTTTTTTTTTAATCCACTAGACAGTCTATGTGGCTTAATTGGAGAGTTAATTCCGTTAATGTTAATCGATAGGATTGAGTGGTATTTGGGAGTTCCTGCCATGTTTTCCACCTTCTTGGGGGTTTTGAAAACTGGGTTCTTCCTATGGTTCTTGGATTCTCAGTTTGGTTGCAGTTTCTTGGTCTTTATTGTGGTCTTGTTTGTTTTCTATATGCAGGACATCTTTAAGAATCTTTTGTAGGGCTGGTTTGGTGGAGATGTATTGCTTCAATGTTTCTTGGCTATGGAAATTTTTTATTTGGCCTTCACTTATGAAGGAGAGTTTAGCTGGGTACAGTATCCTTGCTTGATAGTTGTTTGATTTTAGGGCATGGCCTACATCATATCAGACTCTTGTTGGATTGTCTCTGCTGAGAAATGTGAGGTGATTCTAATTGGTTTCCCTTTATTGGTGATTAATCTTTTCTCCTTGACAGCTTTAATGATCTTTTCCTTGGTCTGAATTGATCCTGTGTGGATTATAATGTGGTGTTGGGATGTCCTATTCTAGTCTGGTCTATTTGGAATTCTAAAAGCTTTTTGTATCTGAATAGGCCTATCTTTTTTCATGTTTGGGAAGTTCTCTTCCAGGATCCAGTTAAACAAGTTTCCTAGACAATTAACTTCTGTTTCTAGGTTCTCCTCTGCACCCATTATCCTTAGATTAGGCCTTCTGATGGTGTCTTCCAAGTTTTGGATAGATCTATCATATTTCTTGGACTTGTCTTGGATGGTTTTATGTTCTTTCTCTATAATACCTAGTATGTCTTCAATCCCCGAGATTCGATCTTCTGCATGGTCTAAACTGCTGTCAAAACTTTCTACTTTGTTTTTTATTTCTTTTCCTTCTTATTGGGCAGCTTTGATGGTTTTAAATTCTTTGTTGAAGCTTTGTTTTAGATCTTGTATGAAGTTCTTTACTTCCTTAATTTGGTGTTCAGTGTTTATTCTTAAATCACTTAGTTTATGGGTTATGGTTTCCTTGGGCTCCCATTCCTTCTTTTGAGTTCCATTCAGCATTCCCTTTGTGGTCTCCCTGACTTCCTTCAACTCTTTGTTAATGGATCCCGTGAATGCCTTTAGTGATCTTTGTGTATTCTCATCCTGCACTCTCAATTCCTGTATTACTCTTTCCTTAGGTTCCTCCCACTCCCATTCATGCCATTCCTGTAGTTCTCTTTGAATGTTCTCAGCCTGTTAACTCCATTCCTGCCTTTCTCTTTGAGTATTCTCAAGCTGCTCATGCAAATCCTGTATCAGTTTTTGAGTAGCTTCCTCACGCTCATGATATGCTTGTATAAACCTTTGGATCGCCTTCTCTCTCTCCCTATCGTGCTCATACAGAGTCCTTTGTAGGTTGTCAATCTTTTCCTGCATTGACCTTTTGTTTGCCTCCTCTCTCTCCCTATCACGCTCATACAGGGGCCTTTGTATTTTTTCAAAATTTTCATTTATCATGTTTGCCAGCAGTGTTTGTAGAGCTATTTGGGAACTCTCCTCTGGATTATTCATTATCTGTTCTGTCCCTTGCTTATCATGCGTGGGAGTTGAGATACCGGGACTTGCCATTTTTCTTCTGTTTTTCCGGCTTAATCTGCCCATTTGGGATAAAAATAGGACCAGTTTTGTGCCAGAACACTAACTTAAGGCAAGCATCAACAAAAATCTGAATTTGCACAGTCAATAGTCTGTAGATACAATCTAGTTCAACAGATACATCTATTCAACATCAAACAACTATATATTAATGGGCTATGGACTGCAAAGATGAATTTGGAAAACCAGAAATTATTAGGCTTAGTGAGAAATGTGGGTTAAAAATAGGAATAGAGTGATGTGGGCAAGCAGAGGTAGAGTTAACTAAGTCCTAATCTCAAAGCAGGAAATAGGTTGGATAAGATGAAAATAGATTGACAGAGAAAAAGAAGAAAGAGAAAGGAAAATAAAAGAGACCAGAAAAAATAGAAAATAATAATTAGTAACATTTTGCATATTGAAAACAAACTATTCAGAGAAGAACATGAATATAATGAGAGAAGGGAAGGGATATGAAGGAGATGTGAAAAAATTAAAAATAAAAACGCTTAAAATATTATATAGGTATAAAAAGTTAGTACTCCTATTAAGGAATTTAAGTCTCAGAGGTTTTTAATTGAGTAATAAATTTGTGGATTAAGTGTGCACACAATGGGGGATAGGATCTAATAATCAACTACTGGTTTATCTGACCATGTGCAGGACAACAATTAAGTAACATAAAGAAGAACGAAAGAGAAGAAAAGGTGAAAACGAAAAGAAAGGAAGAAAAAAAGATCAGAAGTCCAGTAGAGCCAAACAAAAAACAAAAATAAAATTTAAAAAAAAGAAAGAAAACAAAGAAAGAAAAACACAAACACATATGTATCCCTGAAATAAAAATTATAAGAGGAAAATAAAGTTACTAGAAAACAATATTTTTCAAAAAAGGTAAAAATTATAGATTTAAAAATGTAGTAGAAAAGAAAAAAATTTTATAAAAGGTACCAAAAGGAAGAAGAAGAGGAGGAGGAAGAAGAAGAAGAAGAAGAAGAAGAAGAAGAAGAAGAAGAAGAAGAAGAAGAAGAAGAAGAAGAAGAAGAAGAAGAAGAAGAAGAAGAAGAAGAAGAAGAAATAGTTCTTTAATTTTTTGGGGAGGGGTGGGAAAAATCTTGTATCTCCCTTTTGTCCGTAATCACCCTCTTGTTGTAGTCTCTGGTCTGCTTTTGGTCCTGTAGCTTGGTTGGTTTCTTAAGTCAGTTTGTTCGAACAGGCAGAAAAATGCTCTGCTTTAACCAGTGTATTGCAATCATCCTCCCAGGGTAGTTCAATGGGAGTAGGATTTGCTTTGAGTATTACAAAAGAGGGAAATGGCTTTTTCCTCAAGTTTGGAGATACTGTGATGAGGCTAGGTTCTGAGTAGAGTTGAGGCACTTCAACAAACAGTAGCTTTTCCGGGGGATAGTTTGTGAGAAACTCACAGAGCCCAGCATAGAGCCATTCTCAGGGTTTCTGTTTATACTTAATTTCAATTGATTGTCGAGGCTGCTAAAGGGAGGGGCCGCTTCTGGATCTGATAACCCAGTGAAGAAAGCCACTCCTAGCTCTGGCACCCGAGCTGGGTGACTTTTCCCTTGGTGTAGCTGAGTCTGGCAGGTCAGGTTAAGTTCTTGTGACCTGCTAAATGACTCTAGTTTTATTCAAAGGCCTGAGTTGGAACTAGCAGCTCCTCCGAGCTTTGTCGGTATCCAAGATGGAGATCTCTGGTACTGGGGGATCGGAGGGGTAGCCTTCCCTCCTCTGCTCCCTGAGAAGGAGTGAGAACGTCAGGCTTCTACTTACTCCGAGTCTTGGTTCCTGGGTTGTCTCTGGTCTGCAAACTGCATGGTGAAGATGTCCCAAGGAACTCATTTTTTTCCATATGTATACCAATGGAATGTGATGTATGTCATGATTGAATGGGCAATTCTTGAATGATTCTACGATAAAATTATATACAATTATATTCTAGGATACTGATTGATATTAATCAATACTTTATGAAGTGTTTAAAAAATTACATTCATTAAAAGGAGAAATAATGAAATACCTAAGAATTGGTTGTCACATAGCATAGAGATGCCATTTTTTTTCTGCCAGGACTGGGATTGCAACTCATGGTCTCGGTAACTCTGTTGCACTGTGTAGGAAGGGGAAGCTTGCTTTCTTGAAGTCAAGAAATTTAAGTCTGTTCCTTACGCCTGAAATCTATCCCCACCACTAGCAAACATCCTATTTGTGTACATTTTAAATACATGATTTATATTTGCATACATATATTGACTCCATATTGCATTCTATGTAGTTATTCATTTTACCTTTTGTTTTGTTCATGTAGTAACCAGTTATTTTATTGACTATTATGGCACATAGAATATTGATTACATTGATTACATAGGATATAGGTCTGCATATGTATTCCACTTCATACCTGACACGAAGGATGTTCACAGAAAAGGAAAACATGTGTCACCATCTGTTTTTTACTCCACAATTTATTGTTTGGGAGTGCAGCCATATGAACTCATGGCCTACAGGGCCAAATTCATGAATGATTGAGTGTCAACCTGCCATCCTGGGACAAACTGAGCTGACAGGCATTTCCCAGGACCTGAGATTGAGCCCCTTGGGTTGACAAAATAAGAACAGATTGGCACGCACATCGTAGTATGCTAATAAAAATATATATTTATAATGTGACAGAGATGTCTATCCATTATTCAGTAATATAGACTACATGCCTAACAATTCTTGGGTATTTTATTATGCTTCCATATAATGAATATTATTGTTTTCATCCTTAATAAACTATTAATTAAATCAATGTCCTGAAATTATTGTGTCCCTGTAAGAAATACAAACAAGACCACACTAAAGCTCCCAGCACGCCTTTGTTTATTGCATCATTATTTACCATAGCTAAGATATGGAACCAACTCAGATGCCCCTCAGTAGATGAATAGATCAAGAAAATGTGGCATATATACATAATGGAATTCTATTCCTCCATCAGAAAGAATGACATTGCCCCATTTGTTCAGAAATGGAAAAACTTGGAAAAAATATAGTAAGTGAAATAAGCCAGACCTAAAGAAACATAGCTCCCATGGTTTCCTTTATTTGCAGTAACTGGAATATGTCTGAGTCAAGCAGAATAGGTCAGATAAGTTGATGTTAGGGAAATGAACCCTAAGATATGTATTCAAATGTTTTTTTTTCTTTCATGGGCTTGTTTCTACCACATTTATAAGATTATTTCTTTGTTGCTTTGTATGTCCCTCCCCCATGGTATAACCCCTGCTTTAACTGTATTGATGTCGGTATAATTTCTGGAGGGGAAGGGCAAAAACAAATCGTTTAACTAGGGATACAGGTGGACTCATTGCAACAATAAGATGTACAAGTCATTATGTCGAAATCAAACATTGCAACTTTGGTGGGGGGAGGAGGATTGGGTGGAGGGGCCCGGGGAGGATGGGAAGGGATGGATAGGAGAAACAAAGTAGGAGGCTACAATGCTTGACAAGAAATGTACTCATTGTCTTGCACAGGTAATTTTAACCCCTCTGTACAGTATTTTCACAAGAAAAAATAATAAATTTAAAAAAAGATAAAAACAGAAGAAAAAAATCATGAAGATGACATGATCTTGTATTTAATGGACTCCATGGACTCCACTCCTAAGTTACTTGAGCTGATATGTAACTTTGGCTAAGTAGCAGAATATAATTTTGCCTCAATAAAGCCAACCAAGAATGGAATAAAAAATAAACAAGAAAGGAAGAGACAGTTGGAAATTTGGGCTAACTTTGTCATTATGTTTTGAGAATTCAAGTTTCCTATAGAAATGCAACTCATATATAATCCTTAGTTGTGTTTTAAATGTTGTCTTAATTACATAACATTTCTAGATGTGAAAGAGCTCATGATTCCCAACCAAAAATTTGAAAAAGTAAGCATCATTCTGTTAGATTCCAAAGAAATGATGAAGAATTACAAAAGTTTAAGCCTGGAGAAATAGGAAAGTTCATTTAATATAAGACTTTGTAGACTTGCCTAAATTTGAATTAGATTTAAAATAGATAATTTTTGTTTGTAATTTAATATTCTATAGGATACTGCAAAATTCTTTTCAAATAAAAGATTTAATTTACAAATTCACAAATGATTTTGGCATTCCAATTGACTAGAGTAGTCTTTCAAGTGAGGTACAATAAGAACTTAATAGATAATTCCAACAGTTCATGTGTAAAATGATAATGTGAATAATCTACACAAATTGTCAACAAATTGATGATATTAATTTATAAATATAGAAAAAGAGCAATCTTTTGAGACTTTGGTGTAACACGGTATGAAGAGAGTAATTGTGTGACATCGTTTTTTTCTACCTTTACATAACACAGGAAGTAACTTCCTTAATTATGTACCTCTGTATACAATGAGAAAAATGCTAGGTTTGAGGGGTTTTTTAAATTATGTTTTTGTTGTTTGATTTGTCCTAGGGCTTAACCCCTGGGCTTGGGCAATGTCCCTGAACCTGTTTTTGCTCAAGGCTACTGCTCTACCACTTGAACCTCAGTGCCACTTTGGTCTGGCTTTTCCTTATGAGTTTATTGGAGATAAGAATCCTGTAAGATATATTTAAAAGGTAGGTTTCGTTCGGTAGCCTATGAAGAGAATGCCACACACTATTAAGGTAGGAAAAGACGTTTATTTACTGAACTGCTGCCCCCATCATACATGGTGGAGAAGCATGGCTGAAAAGGAAAGGGGGATAACAATTTCTACTTCTGTAGAAATTCATCCATCTCTGTTAAGTTTTCCTTCCTTTGTGAGTAGAGTTTGGAATTATTTCTTTATGATTGTTTGAATGTCTTGGATGTTTGTTGTAATTTTCCCTGTGGTATCTCTGATATTATTGATATGGGTCTCCTCTCTTATTTTCTTCATTACTCTTGCCAGTGGTCCGTCAGGTTTATTGATTTTTTTTCTTAAAAACAGCTTTTTAAAATTAATTTTATTTATAATTTTCTCAGTCTCTATCTCATTGATTTCAGCTCTTATTTTGATTATCTCTTTCTGCCGAGCAACTTTAGGTTCAATTTTTTCTTGTTTCTCTAGCAGTTTTGGTTGCTTCATAAGATTGTTTACTTGGTCTCTCTTTTCTTGATATGTGCTCTGAGAACAATAAATTTGCCACTCAGGACTGCTTTTGCTGAGTCCCATAGGTTTCTTTGTGATGTTTCTTCATTTTCACTGAATTGTAGGAACTTTTTAATTTCTTCTTTATTCTGTAACCCATGTATTGTTCAACTGAGTGCTGTTTAATTTCCATGTGTTTAAGTTTTTCCTACTTTATGGCTTGTTATTGAGAACTAGTTTGATTCCACTATGGTCAGATTGAATACAGAGTATTATGTAGATTTTCTTGTATTTGCTTAAATTGTATTAACTGAGAAATGATCTATTGTAGAAAAAGTTAGGGGTTTGGCAAGAGTTAGACCCTGCTGGTGTGAATGTCTGTAATTTTAGCTACTAAGGAGGCTCAGATCTGTGTATTCAGGTTCAAAGCCAGCCCAGGAAGGAAAGTTCATGAGGTTTATTCTGGGGTTGTTCAGCACCAAACCCTGCCTAATGTCTTGGGTAGTTCACCAACTTTGCCACCATGGGCTGGGCTTCGCTGCTTATGCAAGCCTGTATGGAGAGACCCTCCACCCCACTAGGAGTTAGGTGTTAACCAGTGATGTTGCCTCAGGGTGGGCTGGGCTGTTTATGTGGGCCAGTATGGAGAGGCAAAAAGCGCCATGGGTCTGGAGTTGTTCACTGCAACCATTCCTGCCCCAGCTACCGCTGCTGCCCCGGGCTGGTCTGGGCTGTTCCTGTGAGCTAGAGCCAAGAAGCATTGTGCCCAGAATCTGAGTGCTTTACCACTACTGCCAGCTGCTGCTGCTGCTGCTGCTCCAGGTTAGGCTAGGCTGTTTACACCAGCAGGACAGAGGTGCCACGCTGTCAGTATAGAGTCATTTGCCACTGCTGACAGCTGCTGCTGCTCCAGACTGGGTGGTGCTGCTTGCACCAGCCAGGCAAAGGCGCCATGCCAGGGAGGTTGAGGGGATTCTTCATGCCAGCTCTGCCTTCTGAGATTTGTTTGTATTCTCTGGGTTGGCACCAGCTCGTGGGAGTCTTCTGAGAGTCTTGGAATGCTTGTGGGTACGTGGTCCTCCGAGGGTCCAGAGCCAGGCCTGGCAAGAAGCTCCACCACTTAAGCTGCTCAGCGTGGAGCCCCATCACCAACAAGGGGTGGCTGAAGGTTATTTCCACTATACTGTCTGTGTAGGTTTTTCCCTTTTCTTTTTTTCACTTACTGTACCTCTCTGAGTAATCTCCTTTTTGGGGGTCACTTGGAGAAACCAAGCATTGAAATTCAAACTGTATTTGGTTGGGGAAAGCTGTGGTGTTTACCTGCTGTTCCATCACCATCTTGGCCTCTCCCCTTCTGGTGGAGTTTTTCTTAGGTGGACGGTGGGCCTTAGTTACCAAAGGATATGTACATAAAAGAATATGTCGCAAAGCCTGCAGATTGTAGTTAGATATTTCTGTTAATATAGCCTTCCCAAATTTAGGAACCAAAGGTGTTGGTCTACCCTAAAGTATTTCAAAGGGATTAAATCCTTTAACATAAGGGCTACATCTTTCTTGAAGGAGAGCCAAGTAGAGGAGGCTCACCTAGCCATGGACAGCCTCTGTATTTAATTTAGTCTCTGTATTTAATTTAATTTAATTTAACTAATTTAAATTCTTTCAAATGCCTTGAACTCTGAGTTCTATAAATGGATCGTAACTTCCAATTTATTCCTAGAGCGTTAGTTAATAATTGAGAACTTGGGCCATGAATGCAGGGCCATCTTTGGACCCCACAAATAAGGGTAAGGCAAATCAAGAAATTATTACATGCCTCAGCTCAGCCTGAAAATCTGTCCACTATTACTAACCGATACGAATACCCATACTTTCCAGGTTTTACCTCTGTGAAGTCCACTTCTGCAAATTCACCATCTTAGGTTCCTCACATATGAATTCTTTCCATATGTTCCAGCTTTTCAGCATTTACCTGTTTGGAAATTACATACACACATTACAAAGGATTGTCAGCCTGAGGCCCCACTGGTTTTCGAACAGTTGCCTGGAGCAATTTACCAGGGTGCAAATATCTACCCGTAAACTGAAAGAAAGCTTGAGCCTGTTTACATTTTTCACAAGTCCAGTGTCAACATTTGCCCACATATTACCACTGTTTTTGTTTCTTCCCATAATCTTAACGACTAGTAACTCTAGAGACCACACTGGTTTTAGAGTGGTCTCCCAAGCTACCTGATCAGCTCAGATGTTTCCCTGTATCTTACAGTCTCTAGGTCCTTTAACTTCTGTGTAGTACTCTGAACCTTGGAGGCTTCTTCCATATTATTCTCCTTTTCTCTCAAACTTGCTTTCATGATTCCACTCTCCTTCTCAATTAGCTCCTTAACCTGCAAGTGTTTTCGCAGGGTCACAGGAGAGTTCCTTTGACTGGCCAATTGCTGCTCCTTCTCAGAACTTTGCTTGCTCTACAGCTCCTCCCTTAAATTCACAAAGGTGCTATTGAGAGGTACTTTTTTCACCTTTTCCTGTTCCATTGGGACAAGATGTTTCTGCATTACATTTATGGTGAAGATCTCAGCAGTCTTTTTGGCCTTTTACTCTATTAGTTTCCCTTACTAGTTTTTGACTTCAGTGTATTTTTGTGACAGGTCTTTCAACTGTTTGTTTAGCTCTTCTGTTTTTCTTCCTAATGCTCATTCCTTTTGCCTGGCATTGTCTATCAAAGCATGTGGTCCTATAACTCTTTCTGAAGAGTAACAATCTTTCTTGAGCCTGATATTTTCCTGTTCACTTTTCTTGGCCTCATCTTCTATGACACAGCACTTCCCCGTCTTCTCTGCTAGCTACTTTTTCCTTCTTTCTCTGTTGCTTTGAATTTCTGTTGACACGCTTCAAAGCTTATAATAGACATGTACTTCACCCTAATACATTCTTATATTAGGTCTGGCTCCATTTTCATGGCCACAATTTCTAAATGCAGCAACAGGATCTCTTCTTGTCCTCACTTGTTATTAGCAAGAATGGCAGCATTGCTGTTTTGTGCTTCTGTCAGCATCTGACCTGTGGTCCCCAAATTTGCCTCATGCTCACCCAGGCTAATGAACTTGAATTTCATTTGATTCTGCGTGTTTTCTAGGTTCCTTTTGAAGATTTTCTTCTCATTTTTGACTCTCACAAGTTTATATCTTCAAATCTTTTCTTCATGTCAAATTATTCTCCCTGTTTTCTCCAGTGTCCAGTGCTTTTAAACTCTTGGTGGGTTTGGACTGGCACATATTGGAGATTCAGTCTTTTATAAGCCCGTGTTTTGAGATAGAAGTGTGTGAATTTTTCTTTGCCTCATTTCTTCTTAAGTTCAGAGGGCTGATTTTTAAATTGAACACAATTGGAATTCAAAGCCCCAAGCTCCTTTGCATGTTACTCTCGAGATATGAACACATTTTCCAGGTGGTTAATGTGATTACATAACTTGTCATTTTCTATCTTTCTCCTCCTTGGTCATTCCTTTTCCCAATGTCCATTTTGCTTGCAATAAGGACACTGATCTAGTCCTAGAGGTTCCCTACTCCCATTTGCAAATGAATTATACTGTCTTTGCCAAGGGTTTCTTGATCCCTATTCTGGTGCTCCTATCAAAACTCAACCCCCCTTCTTAGAGTCTTTTTTTTCCAGGGTATTTCTGTTATCAAACACCTACTAGGCAACCACTTCCAACTTAGAATAAACCTTTCTTTCAAAACCTTCTAACTTTTGAAGCGTTCTTCTAATATCTGGGGCTGACTGGGTAACAAAGGCCATATTTAGGGCTCTTTGATTCTCCAGGGCTTCAATATCTATCGGCCTATAAGTCCTATAGACTTCTGGGAGAAATTTCAGAAGAGCATTTGGGTACTCACTGGGGAACTGTACCATCTCACTCACTTTTGATTGATGACTTGGCTTTCTAGCCACTGTGGTATCCCTGCCAATCGAACCTGTCAATAATAGGTAAGCACTTCCATACCTCAATCACTGTTAGTCTCTGCTTGGGTAAGTATATTGAAAGACTTGCTCCAAATGGTCTGGTTCAATAGTAGGGATACTGTCTGGTCCAAGGACAACTTTCAATCACCGAGCAGGATACACTCCCTTTTCTACCAGGTGAAAAGCACCTGTAAAATTTGCTGACACTCATCCCAGATGTGCTTGCGTGTGAAAATTACTGTCTCTAATGAAGTAATGAGCCCCTGGTTTTTTTTCTCTAAAAATGATGCAGTTTTCTGTTTCCAGTTATACAGGTCACTAGTTGTATAGGGAACATATATTAAAAAGGGGGCATGCCCACCATCTCCTCCATGCTCCTGTCTCAAGTGTAATAAGGGTAACTTACCACATTGTACCACCTCAAGCTGGTACAAGTAATCACTTTTGGTATGGGAGGACTTAACATTAGGGGTGCTGACGGCAAAGAACAGGAGAGAGAGTACATCAATGAATCTTCCTCTGAGGGACTCTATAACCTGGAGGAGAATATTTTTTGGATATGGCAAGTTTAGGCCTTGTTCCCTCATCCTGATTAAAAAGTATACAGAGGTGCATACAGGACACAGCTAGAACTATCAACATACACACACAGACCACTAGTCACGGACACTTAACTTACATGTCCCACACCTCTCAATGTTGACCTCTACAGGAGGTCCCTGATGACAGAGAGAATGTCCCAGATTGCCTCTTTAGAAGGCCGCAGATGACCTCTGGTGGATGTCACATATGTCCACCGTAGGAGGCTCGAGATAACCTCTCATGGAGGTTCAAAATGGCTCCCGAAGATAGTGTCTGATGACCTCCAAAGGAAGTCCCAGATGTCCTCTCAAGGAGTCTGAGATTACCTCTCAAGTAGCTCCCAGATGGCCACTCAAGGAGGCAACATATAAACTCCAGAGTAAGTTCCAGATAACTCTCTTGAGAAAGGCACAGATGACCTCCAGAGATGGTCCTATATGGCTTCTCAAGGAAGTCCCACATGATGTCCTAAGATGGTCATACATTTCTCATCAAGGTAACCTGAGATGACCTCCCAAAAAAGTTCCAGATGACCTTAGGAGGTGGTCCTAGATTGCCTCTTAAGGAAGCCCCAATGACTATTGTTGAAGAGGTCTCAGGAGGCCTCCTGAGGAAGCACCAGATGACCTCTGGATAATTCCAATATGGCCCCTGGAGAAGGCCCCAAATGACTTCCAAGGTAGGTCTCAGATGGCTTCTCAAGGAATTAGCAGATGTACACTTGATAATGTTCCAGATGGCTTCCCAAAGAAACCGTACATGACCTCTCAAGGAGTTCCCAGATGGATTTCCAAGGATGCCATAAATGACCTCCAGAAGGGGTCTCCAAAACCGGCTGGCAAGCTTGCACAGATGCATCTCTAGTGGAGTCTAAATGACTTTTGTCCATGTTGGACCTCCGGAGACAAAAACTCGAGGTAGACTCTCAACCCTGAGAGTTGACACTCTCACCTATGGGGATTTTTCCCTGGGCCTGATGCCATCCAAATGGATGATCTTGATGAGGTCTCTAAAAATTATGAATTCTATAGTTGAAGAGAATCCATTGAGACACATATAATAAATGTTCTCCAAACCACCAACCCCCAAAATTATGATATCCAAAGTTCCAAACATCAAAGGTCAAACCTTTTTTTCCCCTTCCATTTGTCTCTCCTTCACTACAGAACTATACTTCCTTCGAGGTTTTTCCATTTTTCCCTTCTAACAGTTCCTTCTTCTCTTTAGGCCTCTCCACTCTCCAAACGCCTGAACTGCTTTGCCTAGGTCGTCAGGTGCCATCCTTCACCTCCTGCCCCCTCTCAACTTCCTCTCCTCCCAGGTCTTTCCCCTTCTGCTATCACACCACTTCCTTCCTTCCAGGACTTTTCCCTTTTTCTCGTTCCTTCTATTGCTCTGAACAAGTAGCCTGTAAAAAATCTCTGCACCTACTGAGATAACCATGTGGTTCTTGTTCTTGCTCCTGTTGATGTGATGAATAATATTAATTGATTTGCGTATACTGAACCAGCTTTGCATCCCGGAAATGAATCCTGTTTGATCGTGGTGTTTGATTTTTTGGATGAATTGTTGAAGTCGATTGGCCAAAACTTTGTTGAGAAGTTTTGCATCAATGTTCATCACAGAAATGGGTCTACAATTCTCTTTCTTTGATGAGTCCCTGCCTGGTGTTAGGATAAGGGTTATGATGGCTTCATAGAATGTGTTCGGTAGTGAGCTTTCTCTTTCAATTTCATTGAAGAGTTGGAGGAGAATTGGTGTGAGCTCTGCTTTGAAGGCCTTGTAAAATTCCGCTGTAAATCCATCTGGTCCTGGACTTTTCTTAGCTGGGAGGTCTCTTATTGCTGTTTCTATTTCAATGCTTGATATGGGCCTGTTAAGATAGTTTAACTCATCTTGGTTTAGTTTTGGCATGTTGATATTTGCTAGGAAGAGGTGCATTTCTGTCAAGTTGTCGAACTTATTAGCATAAAGTTTTGAGAAGTATTCCCTTATAATGTTCTGAATCTTGGTTGTTTCCGTGATGATGTTTCCATTCTCATCTCTGAGTTTATTAATTTGGGTGTGTTCTCTTCTTTTTCTGAAAAGATTTGCTCAGGGTCTGTCAATTTTGTTAAGTTTTTCAAAGAACCAACTCTTTGTTTTGTTGATTCTTTCTATACTTTTTTGGATTCTAATTCATTTAATTCTGATTTAATTTTGATTATTTCTTTCCGTCTACTGGATTGGGGTTTATCTTGCTGCTCTTTTTCAAGGAGGTTTAGATGTGTCATTAAATTGCTAGTTTCAGATCTCTCCAATTTGTTGATGTAGGAGCTCAGAGCTATAAACTTGCCTCTGAGTACTGCCTTTGCTGTGTCCCAGAGGAGCTGGTAATTTGTGTGTTCATTTTTGTTGAATAGCATGAACATTTGAATTTCCTTTCTAATCTCTTCCATGACCCACTCTTGATTCAGCAGTGTGTTGTTTAGCCTCCATGTGATACTGGACTTTCTTTGGTGGCTTTTGGTGTTGAGTTCTAATTTTATTCCCTTGTGGTCAGAGAGAATGCAGGGTATAACTTCAATGTTTCTGAATGTAGACAAGTTTGCTTTGTGGCCTAGAATGTGTTCTATTTTAGAAAACGTTCCATGTGCTGCTGAGAAGAACGTGTATTCTGATGCTGCTGGGAGAAATGTTCGGTAAATGTCTGTTAAGTGTAGTTGATCTATGCAGCCGTTTAGATCTGCGGTTTCTCTGTTGAGTTTTTGCCGAGTTGATCTGCCTCGTGGGGAGAGTTGTGTGTTAAAATCCCCAACAATTAATGTCTTTGGATCTATATGGGATTTGAGGGAAAGTAGTGTTTCTTTGATAAATTTGGGTGCTCCATTGTTTGGCGAATAGATATTTAGAATTGTAATATCCTCCTGAAGGAGAGATCCTTTAATTAGTATGTAGCGACCTTCTTTATCTCTTCTCACGAATTTTAATTTGAAGTCTATTTTATCTGATATTAGGATTGCAACTCCCGCCTGTTTATGAGGGCCGTTTGCTTGGTAGATTTTGTTCCAGGTTTAACATTGAAAATGTGTTTGTTTTTACGGGCAAAATGTGACTCCTGCAGGCAGCAGATAGAAGGGTCTTGTTTTTTAATCCAACTAGACAGTCTATGTCGCTTAATTAAGGAATTCAGTCCGTTAACGTTAAGAGATAGGACTGAGAGGTATTTGGGAGTTCCTGCCATGTTATCTACCTTCTTGGGGGCTGCGCAAACTGGGTTCTTCCTAAGGTTCTTGGATTCTCAGTTTGGGTGCAGTTTGTTGGCCTTTATTGTGGTCTTGTTGGTTTTCTATGTGTAGGACATCTTTAAGAACCTTTTGTACGGCTGGTTTGGTGGAGATGCATTGTTTCAATTTTTCTTTACTGTGGAAGGTTTTTATTTGGCCTTCAGTTATGAAGGAGAGTTTAGCTGGGTACAGTATTCTTGGTTGATAGTTGTTGGTTTTTAGGGCATGGCATACATCATTCCAGGCTCTTCTTGCTTTGATTGTCTCTGCTGAGAAATCTGAGGATATTCTAATTGGTTTCCCTTTATAGGTGATTACCCTTTTCTCCTGGACAGCTTTAATGATCTTTTCTTTTTTCTGAGTTGATCCTGTGTGGATTGTAATGTGACGGTGGGATGTCCTATTCTGGTCTGCTCTATTTGGGGTTCTAAAGGCTTCTTGTATCTGAATAGGCCTATCTTTTTGCATGTTTGGGAAGTTCTCTGCTAGGATCCTGTTAAACAAATTTCCTAGACCATTAACTTCTGTTTGTAGGTGCTCCTCTACACCCATTATCCTTAAGTTAGGCCTTCTGATGGTGTCTTCCAGGTGTTGGATAGATCTATCATATTTCTTGGACTTGTCTTGGATGGTTGTATGTACTTTCTCTATAATATCTAGGCTATCTTCAATCCCTGAGATTCGATCTTCTGCATGGTCTAACCTGCTGTCAAGACTCTCTACTTTGTTTTTAATCTCTTTTCCTTCTAATTGGTCAGCTTTGATGGCTTCAAGTTCTTTGTTGAAGCTCTGTTTTAGGTCTTGTATGAATCTCTTTACTTCCTTAATTTGGTGTTCAGTGTTTGTCCTCAAATCACTTAGTTGATTGGATATGGTTTCTTTGGACTCCCATTCCTTCTGTTGGGTTCCATTCAGCATTCCCTTTGTGGTCTCCCTGACTTCCTTCAGCTCTTTGTTAATGGATTCTATGGATGCCATTAGTGATCGTTGTGTGTTTTCTAACTGGTCTCTCAATACCTGTATTACTCTTTGTTTAGCTTCCTCACTTTCGTGGGATTCCTGCAGTTGTCTTTGAGTGTTCTCAGCCTGCTCACGCCATTCCTCCCTTTCTCTTTGAGTATTCTCAAGTTGTTCATGCAAATCCTGTATCAGTTTTTGAGTAGTTTCCTCACGCTTATGATATTCCTCTATAAACTTCTGGGATGCCTCCTCTCTCTCCCTATCACGCTCATAGAGAGTCCTTTGTAAGTTGTCAAACTTCTCATTTATCATGTTTGCCACCAGTGTGTGTAGAGCTATTTGGGAACTCTCCTCTGGATTGTTCATTTTCTGAACTGACCCCTGATTATCAAGATTGGGAATTGAGATACCCAAATTTGCCATTTTTCTTGTGTTTTTCCGGCTTACTCTGCCTATTTGAGATGAAGATAGCACCAGTTTTGTGCTAGAACACTATCTTAAGGCAACCATCAACCAAAGTTTGCAATTGTACAGTCAATAGTCTACAGATACAATCTAGTTCAACAGATACATCTATTCAACATCAAACAACTATATTTTAAAGGACTTCGAACCGCAGAAAAGAATTTGGAAAACCAGAAATTATTAGGATTAAGGAGAGATGAGGATGAAAAATAGGAATAGATTGGTGTGGGGAGGCACAGGGAGAGTTAACTATGTCCTAATCACAATGCAGGAAATGGGTTGGGTAGGATGCAAGTAGAGAGAGAGAGAAAAAGAAGAGACGGAAAGGGGAATGAAAAGAGACCAGAAAAGAAATAGAAACGTAACAATTAATGTTATTGTAGAGATTAAAAGACCATCTATTTAGAGAGGAATGTGAATATGTTGTGAGAAAGGGAGGGACATAGAGGAGATGTGAAAAACTTTAAGGATGGGAAAGAGAGAAGAAAAGATCAGAAGTTCAGTAGAGCTAGACAAAAAAAGAAAAAGATAATTATGAAAGAAAGAAAAAGAGAAAGAAGATAAGAAAAGAAAGGAAAACGCTCATTTACATATTCCTAAAATAAAAATTATAAGAGGAGAAAAAAAAAGTTACTGGAAATCAATTATTTTTTCAGAAGAGGCAAAAATTAAAGATTAATAAAAGTTTTAGAAGAGAAAAAAATGTATATGTATGTAAGGTAACAAAAAACAAAAAACAAACAAAAAAAGAGAAGAAGAAGAAAAAAAAGAAAAAAAAAGAAAAAAAAAGTCCTTTGATTTTTTTTTGGGGGGGAGGGGTGGGAAGAATCCTGTATCTCCCTTTTATCTGTAACCAGCCTTTTGTTGGAGTCTCTGGTCAGCTTGAGGTCCTGTGCCTTGATTGGTTTCTTATATCGGTTTGTTGGAAGAGGCAGAAAAATGGTCTGCTTTACCCAAGATTTTGAGATCCCCCTCCCAGGATAGGTTTCTGGGAGGGTGATTTGCTTTGAGAATCACAAAAGAGGGGGATGCAGTGGTGATGCTAGGTTCTGGGTAGAGTTGAGGCCTTTCAACAATCAGTAGTTATTTCCTGGGACTTTTTTTGTGCAAAAAAAAAAATCTCCCAGAGCCCAGCCTGGAGCCATTCTCAGGGATTCTGAGAATTGATTGATGAGGCTGCTAGAGGGAGGGGCAGCCTCTGGCTATGGTTACCCAGTGAGTGAAGCCACTCCAATGGCTGGCGCCTGAGCTGGGTGACTTTTCTCTGGATGGAGCCGAGTCTGGCAGGTCACTTTGCCGTTAAGTTCTTATGACCTGCTAAATGACTCGTTTTATTGCAAGGCCTGGGTTGGAGCTGGCAGCTCCTCCGAGCTTTGTCGGTATCCAAGATGGAGATCACCGGTGCTGGGGGGGAGAGGTGGCCTTGCCTCCTCTGCTCCCTGAGAAGGAGTGACGATGTCGTGCTTGTACTCACGCCGAGTCTTGGATCCTGGGTCGTCTCTGGTCTGCATCTCAATAGATGCAGAAAAAGCATTCGACAAGATCCAACACCCCTTTTTGATGAAGGTTTTGGAAAAATTAGGAATCCATGGAACATTCCTCAATACTATAAAGGCTGTATATGACAAACCTACAGCCAGCATTATACTCAATGGTGAAAAACTAAAGCCATTTCTTCTTAACTCAGGAACAAGACAAGGATGTCCACTCTCTCCACTTCTCTTCAATCTAGTATTAGAATGCCTAGCTAGAGCAATAACACAAGATGCAGACATAAAGGGGATCTAAATAGGAAAAGAAGAAATAAAACTCTCCCTCTTTGCAGATGACATGATCTTGTATTTAAAGAATCCCATAGATTCCACTCCCAAATTACTCAAGCTGATTCAAAACTTTGGCAAAGTAGCAGGTTATAAAATTAACCCCCCAAAATCAATGGCTTTTCTGTATGCCAACAATGAGAAAAGTGTGGCTGAAACTAGGAAAGCAACTCCATTTGTAATAGCCCCACAAAAAATAAAATACCTAGGAATTAACTTAACTAAAGAAGTGAAGGATCTCTAGGATGAAAACTTTAAAATCTTGAAAAAGGAAATCAACACAGAACTTAAAAAATGGCAAAACCTCCCATGCTCTTGGATTGGCAAGATTAACATCGTGAAAATGTCAATACTTCCCTAGGCTATCTACAAATACAACGCAATACCTATCAAAATTCCACCCTCATTCTTCAAGAAAATAGAAGAGGCAATCCAAAAATTCCTATGGAACAATAAAAGACCCCGAATAGCAAAAACACTTCTCAACGGAAAGAACACTGCTGGAGGAATATCAATACCAAATTTCAAACACTACTATAAAGCCATAGTAATCAAAACAGCTTGGTATTGGCATAAGAACAGACCTCAGGACCAATGGAATAGAATTGAAAACCCAGAAATGCACATACAGACCTATAGCCATCTAATCTTCGATAAGGAAGCTAAAACAATAGAATGGAAGAAAGACAGCCTCTTCAGTAAATGGTGCTGGCAAAATTGGTTAACTACATGTAGTAAACTAAAGCTAGATCCTTATATATCACCCTGCACCAGAATCAAGTCCAAATGGATCAAAGACCTTGAACTCAATCCAGACACTCTGAAAACATTACAGGATGGAATAGGAGAAACCCTAGGTCTCCTTGGCTCAGGCCGAAATTTTCTGAATAGAGACCCGGAAACACAACAAATCAAAGAAAGGTTGGACAGATGGGATTGCATAAGGTTGCAGAGCTTCTGCATGGCAAATGACATAGCTAGCAAGACCAATACAAAGCCCACCGATTGGGAGAAGATCTTTACTAGCCATACAACGGACAAGGATCTCATAGCTAAAATATACTTGGAACTCAAAAAATTAAACCACCCGACAACAAATCCTCAAAGAAACAACTGCCCAATAAATAAGTGGGCGAAAGACTTAAAGAGAAGCTTCTCTGAAGAAGAAAGAAGGATGGCCAATAGACACATGAAGAAATGTTCAACATCCCTAGCCATAAAAGAAATGCAAATCAAAACAACATTGAGCTATCACCTCACCCAAGTTAGAATGGAAAAAATCAAGAACTCTAACAACAACAGATGCTGGAGGGGATGTGGACAGAAAGGAACCTTACTTCATTGTTGGTGGGAATGTAAACTTGTTCAACCACTTTGGAAAGCAGTATGTAGGTTCCTCAAAAGACTTCACATAGATCTCCCCTATGATCCAGCAATCCCACTTTTGGGCATTTACCCAAATGTATACAAACAAGACCACACTAAAGCTAGCAGCACAACTATGTTTATTGCAGCATTATTTACCATAGCTAAGATATGGAACCAACCCAGAAGTTCCTCAGTAGATGAATGGATCAAGAAAATGTGGTATATATACACAATGGAATTCTATGCCTCCATCAGAAAGAATGACATTTCCCCATATGTTAGGAAATGGAAAGGCTGGGAAAAACTTATATTAAGTGAAGTAAGCCAGGCCCAATTAAACATAGGTCCCATGGCTTCCCTTATTTGCAATATCTAGTATAGGTATGAGTCAAGTGGAAAAGGTCAGATAATGTGATGTTAGGAAAACGAATCCTTAAATATGTATTTTAATGTTTTTGTTTCTTTCGTGCATGTGTTTCTAACGCATTTATAAGATTATTTCTTTGTTGCTTTGTATGTCCCTCCCCCACAATGTAACCCCCACTTTCACTTTATTTGATGTCAGTATAACATGTGGAGGAGATGGGGACAAACAAGTCGTTTAAGGATTCAGGTGGACCTGTTGCAACCAGGAGAATTACAAAATGTCATGTCAAAGCAAGCTTTACAATGTCGGTGTGGGGGGGGGGAGGGGGTATGATTGGGTGGGGGGGAGGGGGGAGGCTGGGAAGAGAGGTGAAGAGTAAACAAAGGAGGAGGCTGCAATGCTTGGTAAGAAATGTATGCATTATCCTGCCAATGTAATTGTAACCCCTCTGTACAGTATGTTCTCAAATAAAATAAAATAAAATTTAAATTAAAAAAAAATCTCTGCACCTCTTCCACTCCAACTGCCTAACTGTTTTCAACTGTCACAGCAGAAATTGCCAAAAGCCCAATCACTTTTAACAGCTCAATAGGTGGGGATTAATGCAACAGCCCCTCCCACAGAATGCCCCACCTTCTTTGGTGGCATACTTTGTCCTCTCCAGCTGGCCAGGAGATGGTACCTGGCTGATTATTGGACCCTATAGATTATTGTGGCCCTGATGATTATTACAGTATCCTCCTTGTGAATTAGTTGCAATTGAAATTGGAAATTTGATTGTGATATTACAAACTCGTTATGCCATCACAAACTCATTTTGACATCATCATAGCACGACATCACAAACCCATTGTGACAATATTGTCATTGTGACATCATGATTCCTTTGTGATATCTCAAATCTATTATGACCTCTTAGCACCTTTGAAAAATCACATGCCTTTTTCAACATCATAGTCCCTTTGTGTACCCATATCCTTGTTGTTAACCAATGACAATTGAGATCAGACATGCCATTATATCATCAAAAATGTTTGTGACATACTAAAGAGTGGGACATCGCATTTTCATTATGAGAGCATCATCTCATTGTGACATCACCAAACTCAATGACATAATCGCATTATGACAACAATTCTCATTGTGCCATCAAAGATATTGTGAATGTCTATTATGTGATTTCATTGTATTTCAAATGTGGCATGAGAGTTGATATCAGAAACACATGTTTGTGCTTACACAATCATTTTGACATCATAATCACTTTGTGATATTGAAGTGCCATTGTGATATCACGAACACAATGTTACATCACAAAACTCTCCTATCCTCATAACTTTTGTGACATGCTAACATTGTGATATCTTAGACCTTTTTGCCCTCATAATTTTTCAACCTCATATTTCATGTATGACATGAGATACCAGAAATCCACTAACATTATGACCATGTGACATCACACTGACAGATGTCATGATCATCATGCCACATGACATCACAAAAGGATTTGATGTCAATATTAGTTGGTGATGCCATACAGGTAAGGGGTCACAGTAGGTCTATGATGTCACAATTTGTTGGTGATATCCAAATGGCATAAAGTATCTCATTTGTCATGAAATCACAGAGAATATGAGTTCAAAAACAGACCGTGGTGTCTTCAAAGGCATGTGTTGCCACAAATGTGATGAAGTCCTAGGAGTAATATGATGTCACAGTGTGACACAATGTGCATGATATCTGTCAGTATGATGTCACAATTGTCATGATGTCACAGTGGATTTCTGATATCACATATCAGATTATGAGCTCTTAAAGGGCCTAAGCCATCACAATTGCAGCACGTCACAAGACTTATGAGGACAGGGAAGGTTTGTGATGTCACAGTATGTTAATGATATCACCATGGCACTGTGATGTCACAAAGTGATTGTGATGGATGCCATATATTTATGAGATCATAATGGTTTTCTCATAACCCACATGCCACATTTGAAATAGAATGAACTAAGAAAATAGGCATTTACAATGTGTCTATAACATCGCAATGATAATATAATGTCATAATGCTATGAGGCCATTATAAATTGGTGATGTTGCAAGGACATAATGGTGTCATAATGAATATTTGTTGTCTCACTTGTGATGGGGTCACAAATGGTGATGTTACAATGGCATATATGAATTCCATTGTCATGTGTTCACAATGAGGATATGGGCATACAAAGGGACTGTGATGTCACAAATGCCATGCGTGTTTTCAAAGGTACTTAAGGGTCATGATAGCTTTATGATACACTGTTGTGATGAGGTCACCATGGGTTTTTGATGTCATAATGATTTTGTAATATCTCAAACACAGGTCCAATTTCAATTGCTAGTATTTCACAATGTGCATACAAGTTCACAGAAGGATCTTGAAGTCCTAAGGGACATGAATTTTTTTAAAGTTATGAGGTCATATTTGGTTTGTGAATACAGAATGAGACAGATATCAAAATGGCAATGTCAACTCACTACATCATGTAAAAATATTGTGTTGTTGTCACAATTGGTGATGAGGTCACAAAAGATTGGTGATGTCACAATGTGTTGGGCATATCACAATGACATGATGGTTCTCAATTGTCTTTAACTTACAATAAGTATAGGAGTTCACAAAGGGACTGTGGTTTCTCCAAAAGCATGTGTTGTCACAAATATATTGAAATACTAAAAGGTTTGTGATGTTAAAATTTGACACAATGGTTATGAAATCTGGCAGTATGATATCACCATGGTCATGATGTCACTGGGAATTTGTGATATCAAGTGTCATACGTAAAATCTAATGAGGTCAACAACAGATTATGAGGACAAAATAGCCAAAGGTATTAGAATTGCAGCATGTCACAAAAGTTATGATGACAGGATGGGTTTGTGATGTCACAGTGTGTTAGAGATATCACAATGGAAAAGTGATGTACAAAGGGATTTTGATGTCACAATGGTTAGGAGTTCTTGATTTGCTTATGATATCAACTTACAGGCCGCATTTTAAATAGAATGAAATAACAGAAAACGCATTCAGAATGTGTCTATGATGTCACATGACAATGTGAAGTTATAAATCTATAATATCATTTTAGATTTGTGATTTTACAATGAGCAGATGGTGTCAAAATGACAATGTGATGTCACAATTTTGATAAACTCATAAACTGTTTTTGATGTTAAAATGTCATGTGTGATTCTCAATTGTCAATATTTCACAGTGGAGATTTGAGTACACAAAGAGAATGTGATGTCTCAAAGCTATGCATTTTTTCAAAATGTATAAGAGGTCATAATAGATTTGGGATGTAACAATGTGATCCTGGTGTTAAAAATATCAATGAAATGTCACAATGGGTTTGTAATGTCACAATGGTGATGAGGTCACAATTGGTTAGTTATGTCATGAGTTTGTAATATCACAATTATTTGTCCAATTTCAATTGCTCTAGTTCACCATGAGGACACTGTAATAACCATCAGTGCCCGTATAATCCACGGTAACAAATAGTCATCATGGCCTGTTGGTCTGGACCACCAGAGAAAGGGGTGTATTCCGCTGAAAGGGGCAGGACATGCTGTTGAAGGAGATAGGATGTCAAGCCCCACATGGTGAGCTGCCAAGAAGTGACAGGGTATGGACATTTGGGAAGTGATGATTGAAAACTGTTATGTAGGAAACATATTGCAGTGGGGGAAGGGTACAGCCTATATATTGGCTGCATGTATAGAGCAACAGAAGGGTACAGAAAAAGGGGAAAGGCCTGGAAGTAAAGAAGGGATGAGACTGCAGGAGGGTAAAGACCTGGGAGGAGAGGAAATTGAGGGAGAGCAAGAGCTGAAGGATGGCACCTGGCCACCTGGATAGGGCAGGGCAGGCATGTCAAGAGTAGAACAGCCTGAAGAGAAGAAGGCAATGGTGGAAGGAAAAACAATAAGACGTGAAATGTAGGACAGGTCTGTAGTGAAGGAGGATGAAGAGATAAGAAAAAGCATTGTCCTTTGAAATGTGGAGCTTTGGAGATCATTATTTTTGGGGTTGGTTGTTTGAAGACCAGTTAACAAATGGCTGGGCTGCTCTGTGGAGTTCTGAGGGTTCATGCTTGAGGCTGCATTTAGCTCTGGGCATCCAGCCCAGGTCAAGGTAGTCGCTTGTTACAAAATTTATGAGGACAAGACAGATTTGTGATGTTACATTGCATTAATGATATCACAATGTCAATATGAGGTCACAAAGGGATTGTAATGTCACAATGGTGATGTGGTCAAAATGGGTTTCTGAAATCAAACTATATGCCACATTTGAGATAGAATGAAATCACAGAATAGGCAATCACATTGTCTCTAGGACCTCACAAAGAATATGTGATATCATAATGCTATGATGTCATTGTTATTTGGGGATATCACAATGGGCTGATGTTATCCTAACAACAATGTGATCTCACTCTGGAGATGATGTCACAAAGCATTTGTAATGGTACAATGGCATGTCTGATGTCAATTGTCCTTTTTCAAAGGTGCTAAGAGGTCACAAAAGATTTGGGATATCACAAGGTGATCGTGATATCACTGTGGAAATGTGATGTCACAATGGGTTTGTGATGTTACAGTGGTGATAAAGTCACACTTGGATAGTGATGTCACAATGAATTTGTAATATCACTATTACATATCTAATTTCATTCTACTAGTTCACAATGAAGATACGACTTTACATAAGGAGCTAGAAGTCAGAAAGACCATGGGTTTTGTAAAATATTTTGCGGACATAATAGATTGGTGAAAATGCAATGGGACAGAGATATCCCATTGGCAAAGTGATGTTACCATTACATGAGATAGTATTGTTTTGAAGTCACAAATAGTTGGTAATGCCATACAGCTGATGAGGTCACATAGATTTGTGATTTCACAATGGGGTGTTGATGTCACAATCTCATGCCAGGTCTCTAATTAACAATAAATATATAAGTTCACAAGGGATAATGTATCCAAAGGCATATGTTGGCACAAGTGGATTGAGTATTAACAGGTTTGTGATGTCACAATGTGACTCAGTGGTCATGACATCTGGCAGTGTGATGTCACAGTGGTCGTGATGTCACAGTGGATTTCTGATATCACATGTCATACCTGAAGTATTATGAGTTAAACAATTTATGAGCTTAGAGAGGCCAGAGATCAAACTGGCAGCAAGTCAAAACATATATGAGGATAGGAGAGACAGTGGGTTAGTGATATCATTATGACAATGTAGTGTCATCAAGGTATTGTGATGTCATAATGGTTAAGTGTTCACAATCTATTTCTGATATCTGTGACATCACAATGACCAAGCGATGTCATGATTCTATGATGTCATTGTTGTTTTATGATGTCACGATGGGCTGATGTTGTTATAATGACAATGTCATGTTACACTGGTGATGATGTCACAAAGGTTTTGAGATGCTAAAATGGCATGTCTTATCTCAATTGTCATTACCTCAAAATGAGGATTTGGGTACAAAAAGGTCCTGGGATGACACAAAGGCCATGCTTTCTTTCAAAGCTTCTGAGGTCATAATAGGATTGGGATGTCATAATGTGAGCATGGTGACACAATGGCAATGTGATATCACAATGAGTTTGTGATGTCACCACTGTGATGAGGTCACAATGGGTTTGTGATGTCTCATCAAGTAATATAACAATGACATATACAATTTCAATTTCTTCAGATTCACTATGAGGATACTTTAATAACCAGTGAGGCCAGAATTATCTGTGGGAGCCGATAATCATTGTAAATTCTTGGCCTGGCCCACCGGAGATAGTGGGGAATACCGCCAAAGGTGGAGGTGTCAAGCCTCACATCGTGAGCTGTCAAGAAATAATTGAACATTGGGAAGTTTGGGAAGTGACGGTTGAAAACTCTTAGGCGGAAGACACATTGGAGTGAGGAGGGATACAACCTATATATACGTTGCATTTTCAGAGCATTGGAAGGGTACATAAATATGAGGGCTACCCAGATGGAAGAAAGTGGTGAGACAGCAGGAAGGGAAAAACTTCAGAAGAGAGGAAATTGAGGGAAAGCAGATGGTTGGCAAATGGTCACTGGGACAGAGCAGGGCAGGCCTGTGGAGACTGGAGATGCATGAAGGAAGTGGTGGAAGGGAAATAGGGAAAGACCAGGAAGAAAGGACAAGTCTGTAGTGAAGGAGGGAGGAATGGAAAAGTAAAAGGCCTTGCCCATTAAGGTTTGGAGCTTTGGACATCATAATTTTTGGCTGGTGGTTTCCAGACCAATTAATCAAGGGTGGGGCTGCCCATTGAAGGTCTGAGGTTTGGTGGTCAAGGCTGCTCTTGGACTGGGTATCCAGTCCAGGATAAGATAATCACAGTCCCCTTTCTTGTGTAAATTGGTTTATTATATTAAATGTGACTTGATGGTTTGTCTCTTGGCCTTAGAAGTTATAAGTACACAAGTTCACAGAAAGAGCTTGAAGTCACAAAGGCCAGGAATTTTCTAAAATGTGATGTGGCCATATAGGTTTGTAAAAACACAATGGACAGTGATATCACAATGGCAATACCACAATATCATGTCAAAATAATGCTTTGATACCACAATTAGTTGTTGATGCCATTCTCTTGATGAAGTCACAATAAGTATGTGATCTCACAAAGGGTTCATGATGTCAGAGTGGCATGGCAGATCTCAATGAATATATGATTTCAAAAAGGGACAGTAATGTCTCCAAAGGCATGTGTTGTCACAAATGTGATGCCGTTCTAACAGGATTGTGATGTCACAATGTGACACAATACTCATGATATCTGAAAGTATGATATCACAGGGGATTTCTGATATCACATGTCATACCAGAAATATGAGATTGAAAACAGATTATGAGCTCACAAAGGGCTTAACATAGGACAATGGCAGTATGTCACAAAACTTATATGGACTGTTTTGTGATGGCATAGCAGATTAATGATGTCATAAAAGATTGTGATATCACATTGGTTATATGGTCAAAATGGGTTTCTGAAATAGAATGAATTCACAGAATAGGCCTTCACACTGTTATGACTATGATGTAACAATGTCATTGTGATTTATCATGCTAAGATGCCATTGTTGTTTGGTGATGTCACAATGAGCAGAATGTGTCATAATGACAATTCGATGTCACTGTTTATTTATGATGTTACAATGGTTATGAGGTCACATTATGTTTCTGATATCAACACACATGTCAAATTTGAAAAAGAATGAAAAAGGAGTTCCGGGAAGATGGCGGAGGAGAAGCTGGAATCTGAACAAGCTCTCGCATAGAAAGCAGTTTTAGAGTTCCAGTGAACAGTCCTAAGCCAGAGAATCACACCAAGTGTGCCATCACAGGACAGAGAGTTAGTCAAGACAGGGGAAGCCAAGAAGACACATCTGAGCGCCTGCCAGCAGCTGCCACTCCGGCCGCAGGGTCGCGGCCGCGACCACTACCTCGGGGTCATACCTGAGACATAGAGAGTCCGGGACAAAGGAGCTAGACGCAGCTGACGAGCGGATTCTACTCAACACCAACAAGAACCAACAAGGAGCGGACATCTTCCTGCAGTTTGCAGACCAGAGACGACCCAGGATCCAAGACTCAGCGTGAGTACAAGCCCGACGTCCTCACTCCTAGTCAGGGAGCAGAGGAGGGAAGGCCACCCCTCCCCCCCAGCACCGGTGATCTCCATCTTGGATACCGACAAAGCTTGGAGGAGCTGCTAGCTCCAGCTCAGGCCTTGGAATAAAACGAGTCAATTAGCAGGTCACAAGAACTTAATGGTGAAGTGACCTGCCAGATTCAGCTCCATCCAGGGAAAAGTCACCCAGCTCAGGCGCCAGCCATTGGAGTAGCTTGCCTCACTGGGTAACCAGAGGCAGAGGCTGCCCCTCCCTCTAGCAGCCACCACAATCAATTGAAAAACAGAAACCCTGAGAATGGCTCCAGGCTGGGCACTGTGAGCTTTATCACCAAATAGCCCCAGGGAAAAGCTATTGTTTGTTGAAAGGCCTCAACTCAACCCAGAACCTAGCCTCATCACCGCATCCCCCTCTTTTGTGATTCTCAAAGCAGATCACCCTCCCAGAAAACTAACCTGGGAGGGGGATCTCAAAATCTTGGGTAAAGCAGAGCATTTTTCTGCCTCTTTCAACAAACCGACTTAAGAAACCAATCAAGCCACAGGACCTCAAGCTGACCAGAGACTCCAACAAGAGACTGGTTACAGACAAAAGGGAGATACAGGATTCTTCCCACCCCTCACCCCCCCCAAAAAAAATCAAAGGACTTTTTTTCTTCTTCTTTTCTTTTCTGTTGTTTGTTTTTTGTTACCATATATATATACATATATATATTTTTTTTTTTCTTCTAAAACTTTCATTAATCTTTAATTTTTGCCTCTTCTGAAAAAATAATTGATTTCCAGTAACTTTTTTTTCTCCTCTTATAATTTATATTTTAGGAATATGTGAATGAGCGTTTTCCTTTCTTTTCTTGTCTTCTTTCTCTTTTTCTTTCTTTCTTAATTATCTTTTTGTTTTTTGTCTAGCTCTACTGAACTTCTCATCTTTTCTTCTCCTTTTCCCATCCTTAAAGTGTTTCACATCTCCTCTATGTCCCTCCCTTTCTCTCAACATATTCACATTCCTCTCTAAATAGACGGTCTTTTAATCTCTATAATAACATTAATTTTACGTTTCTGTTTTTTTTTTCTGGTGTCTTTTCATTCCCCTTTCCATCTCTTCTTTTTCTCTCTCTCTCTACTTGCATCCTACCCAACCCATTTCCTGCATTGTGATTAGGACATAGTTAACTCACCCTGTGCCTCCCCACACCAATCCATTCCTATTTTTTACCCACATCTCTCCCTAATCCTAATAATTTCTGGTTTTCCAAATTCTTTTCTGCGGTTCGAAGTCCTTTAACATATAGTTGTTTGATGTTGAATAGATGTATCTGTTGAACTAGATTGTATCTGTAGACTATTGACTGTACAAACGCAAACTTTGGTTGATGGTTGCCTTAAGATAGTGTTCTAGCACAAAACTGGTGCTATCTTCATCTCAAATGGGCAGAGTAAGCCGGAAAAACACAAGAAAAATGGCAAATTCGGGTATCTCAATTCCCAATCTTGATAATCAGGGATTAGAACAGATAAAGAATAATCCAGAGGAGAGTTCCCAAATAGCTCTACAATCACTACTAGCAAACATGATAAATGAGAAGTTTGACAATGTACAAAGGACTCTGTATGAGCATGATAGGGAGAGAGAGGAGGCATCCCAGAAGTTTATACAGGAATATCATAAGCGTGAGGAAGCTACTCAAAACCTGATACAGGATTTGCGTGAACAACTTGAGAATACTCAAACAGAAAGGGAGGAATGGCGTGAGCAGGCTGAGAACACTCAAAGACAACTGCAGGAATCCCACGAACGGGAAGAAAGAGAAATGCAGGAATCCCACAGATGGGAGGAAGCTAATCAAAGAGTAATTCAGGAATTGAGAGACCAGGTAGAGAATACACAAAGATCACTAAAGTATTCATGGAATCCATTAACAAAGAGCTGAAGAAGGTCAGGGAGACCACAAAGGGAATGCTGAATGGAACCCAACAGAACGAATGGGAGTCCAAAGAAATCATAACCAATCAACTAAGTGATTTGAGAACAAACACTGAACACCAAATTAAGGAAGTAAAGAAATTCATACAAGACCTAAAACAAAGTTTCAACAAAGAACTTGAAGCCATCAAAGCTGACCAATTAGAAGGAAAAGATATAAAAAACAAAGTAGAGAGTCTTGACAGCAGGTTAGACCATGCAGAACATAGAATCTCAGGGATTGAATACAGCCTAGATATTATAGAGAAAGAACATACAACCAACCAAGACAAGTCCAAGAAATATGATAGGTCTATCCAACACCTGGAAGACACCATCAGAAGGCCCAATCTAAGGATAATGGGTGTAGAGGAGCACCTACAAACAGAAGTTAATGGTCTAGGAAATTTGTTTAACAGGATCCTAGCAGAGAACTTCCCAAACATACAAAAAAGATAGGCCTATTCAGATACAAGAAGCTTTTAGAACCCCAAATAGACCAGACCAGAATAGGACATCCCACCGTCACATTATAATCCACACAGGATCAACCCAGACCAAGGAAAAGATCCTTAAAGCTGTCCAGGAGAAAAGGGTAATCACCTATAAAGGGAAACCAATTAGAATCACCTCAGATTTCCCAGCAGAGACAATCAAAGCAAGAAGAGCCTGGAATGACATATGCCAGGCCCTAAAAACAAACAACTATCAACCAAGAATACTGTAACCAGCTAAACTCTCCTTCATAACTGAATGCCAAATAAAAATCTTCCATAGCAAAGAAAAATTGAAACAATACATCTCCACCAAACCAGCCCTACAAAAGTTTATTAAAGATGTCCTACACATAGAAAACCAACAAGACTGCAACAAAGGCCAAGAAACTGCACCCAAACTGAGAACCCAAGAACCTTAGGAAGAACCCAGTTTGCGCAGCCCCCAAGAAGGTGGTTAACATGGCAGGAACTCCCAAATACCTCTCAGACCTTTCTCTTAACGTTAACGGACTGAACTCTTTAATTAAGCGACATAGACTGTCTAGTTGGATTAAGAAAAATGACCCTTCTATCTGCTGCCTGCAAGAGTCACATCTTGCCCGTAAAAACAAACACATTTTCAAAGTTAAAGGCTGGAACAAAATCTACCAAGCAAACGGCCCTCATAAACAGGCAGGAGTTGCAATCCTAATATCAGATAAAATAGACTTCAAATTAAAATTCGTGAGAAGAGATAAAGAAGGTCGCTACATACTAATTAAAGGATCTCTCCTTCAGGAGGATATTACAATTCTAAATATCTATTCGCCAAACAATGGAGCACCCAAATATATCAAAGAAACACCACTTTCCCTCAAATCCCATATAGATCCAAAGACATTAATTGTTGGGGATTTTAACACACCACTCTCCCGACTAGATAGATCAACTCGGCAAAAACTCAACAGAGAAACCGCAGATCTAAACAGCTGCATAGATCAACTAGACTTAACAGACATTTACCGAACATTTCACCCAGCAGCATCAGAATACATGCTCTTCTCAGCAGCACATGGAACGTTTTCTAAAATAGACCACATTTTAGGCCACAAAGCAAACTTGTCTAAATTCAGAAACATTGAAGTTATACCTTGCATACTCTCTGACCACAAGGGAATAAAATTAGAACTCAACACCAAAAGCCACCAAAGAAACTCCGGTATCACATGGAGGCTGAACAACACACTGCTGAATCATGAGTGGGTCATGGAAGAGATTAGAAAGGAAATTCAAATGTTCATGCTATTCAACAAAAATGAACACACAAATTACCAGCTCCTCTGGGACACAGCAAAGGCAGTTCTCAGAGGAAAGTTTATAGCTCTGAGCTCCTACATCAACAAATTGGAGAGATCTGAAACTAACAATTTAATGACACATCTAAACCTCCTTGAAAAAGAGCAGCAAGATAAACCCCAATCCAGTAGACGGAAAGAAATAATCAAAATTAAATCAGAATTAAATGAATTAGAATCCAAAAAAACTATAGAAAGAATCAACAAAACAAAGAGTTGGTTCTTCGAAAAACTTAACAAAATTAACAGACCCTTAGCAAACCTTATCAGAAAAAGGAGAGAACACACCCAAATTAATAAACTCAGAGATGAGAACGGAAACATCACCATGGAAACAACCAAGATTCAGAACATTATAAGGGAATACTTCTCAAAACTTTATGCTAATAAGTTTGAGAACTCGACAGAAATGGACCTCTTCCTAGCAAATATCAACATGCGAAAACTAAACCAAGATGAGTTAAACCAGCTTAACAGGCCCATATCAAGCATTGAAATAGAAACAGCAATAAGAGACCTCCCAGCTAAGAAAAGTCCAGGACAAGATGGTTTACAGTGGAATTTTACAAGGCCTTCAAAGCAGAGCTCACACCAATACTCCTCCAACTCTTCAATGAAATTGAAAGAGAAAGTTCACTACCGAACACATTGTATGAAGCCATCATAACCCTCATCCCAAAACCAGGCAGGGACTCATCAAAGAAAGAGAACTATAGACCCATTTCTTTGATGAGCATTGATGCAAAACTTCTCAACAAAATTTTGGCCAATCGACTTCAACAATTCATCCAAAAAGTTATACACCATGATCAAACAGGATTCAATTCAGGGATGCAAAGCTGGTCCAATATACGCAAATCAATTAATATTATTCATCACATCAACAGGAGCAAGAATAAGAACCATATAGTTATCACAAAAGATGCAGAAAAAGCATTCGACAAGATCCAACACCTCTTTATCATGAAGGTTTTGGAAAAATTAGGAATCCATGGAACATTCCTCAATAAAATAAAGGCTGTATATGACAAACCTACAGCCAGCAGTATACTCAATGATGAAAAACTAAAGCCATTTACTCTTAACTCAGGAACAAGACAAGGATGCCCACTCTCTCCACTTCTCTTCAATCTAGTATTAGAATGACTAGCTAGAGCAATAATGCAAGATGCAGATATAAAGGGGATCCAAATAGGGAAAGAAAAAATAAAACTCTCCCTCTTTGCAGATGACATGATCTTGTATTTAAAGAATCCCATAGACTGCACTCCCAAATTACTCAAGCTGATTCAAAACTTTGGCAAAGTAGCAGGTTATAAAATTAACCCCCAAAAATCAATGGCTTTTCTGTATGCCAACAATGAGAAAAGTGTGGCTGAAATTAGGAAAGCAACTCCATTTGTAATAGCCCTACAAAAAATAAAATACCTAGGAATTAACTTAACTAAAGAAGTGAAGGACCTCTACGATGAAAACTTAAAAATCTTGAAAAAGGAAATCAAAACAGAACTTAAAAAATGGCAAAACCTTCCATGCTCCTGGATTGGCAAGATTAACATCGTGAAAATGGCAATCTTTCCCAAGGCTATCTACGAATTCAACGCGATACCTATCAAAATTCCACCCTCATTCTGCAAGGAAATAGAAGAGGCAATCCAAAAATTCCTATGGAACAATAAAAGACCCCGAATAGCAAAAACGCTCCTCAACGGAAAGAACACTGCTGGAGGAATATCAATACCAAATTTCAAACTCTACTATAAAGCCATAGTAAACAAAACAGCTTGGTATTGGCATAAGAACAGACTTCAGGACCAATGGAAGAGAATTGAAAACCCAGAAATGCACATACAGACCTATAGCCACCTAATCTTCGATAAAGAAGCTAAAACAATAGAATGGAAGAAAGACAGCCTCTTCAGTAAATGGTGCTGGCAAAATTGGTTAACTACATGTAGAAAACTAAAGCTAGATCCTTATATATCACCCTGCACCAGAATCAACTCCAAACGGATCAAAGACCTTGAACTCAAAGCAGACACTATGAAAACATTACAGGATGGAATAGGAGAAACCCTAGGTCTCCTTGGCTCAGGCCGAAATTTTCTGAATAGAGACCCGGAAACACAACAAATCAAAGAAAGGTTGGACAGATGGGATTGCATAAGGTTGCAGAGCTTCTGCAGGGCAAATGACATAGCTAGCAAGATCAATAGAAAGCCCACCGATTGGGAGAAGATCTTTACTAGCCATACAACGGACAAGGATCTCATAGCTAAAATATACTTGGAACTCAAAAAATTAAACCACCCAACAACAAATCCTCAAAGAAACAACTGCCCAATAAATAAGTGGGTGAAAGACTTAAAGAGAAGCTTCTCTGAAGAAGAAAGAAGGATGGCCAATAGACACATGAAGAAATGTTCAACATCCCTAGCCATAAAAGAAATGCAAATCAAAACAACATTGAGATATCACCTCACCCAAGTTAGAATGGAAAAAATCAAGAACTCTAACAACAACAGATGCTGGAGGGGATGTGGACAGAAAGGAACCTTACTTCATTGTTGGTGGGAATGTAAACTTGTTCAACCACTTTGGAAAGCAGTATGGAGGTTCCTCAAAAGTCTTCACATAGATCTCCCCTATGATCCAGCAATCCCACTTTTGGGCATTTACCCAAATGTTTACAAACAAGACCACACTAAAGCTACCAGCACAACTATGTTTATTGCAGCATTATTTACCATAGCTAAGACATGGAACCAACCCAGATGTCCCTCAGTAGATGAATGGATCAAGAAAATGTGGTATATATACACAATGGAATTCTATGCCTCCATCAGAAAGAATGACATTTCCCCATTTGTTAGGAAATGGAAAGGTTTGGAAAATATTATATTAAGTGAAGTAAGCCAGGCCCAAAAAAACATAGATCCCATGGTTTCCCTTATTTGTAATATCTAGTTTAGGTATGAGTCAAGCTGAAAGGTCAGATAATGTGATGTTAGGAAAATGAACCCTTAAATATGTATTTTAATGTTTTCGTTTCTTTCATGCATGTGTTTCTAACGCATTTATAAGATTATTTCTTTGTTGCTTTGTATGTCCCTCCCCCACAGTGTAACCCCCGCTTTCACTATATGTGATGTCAGTATAACATGTGGAGGAGATGGGGACAAACAAGTTGTTTAAGGATTCAGGTGGACCTGTTGCAAGAATGAGAAGTACAAAATGTCATGTCAAAACCAGCTTTACAATGTCGGTGTCGGGGGGAGGGGGTATGATTGGGTCGGGGGGTGGGCGGAGGCTGGGAAGGGAGGTGAAGGGTAAACAAAGGAGGAGGCTGCAATGCTTGGTAAGAAATGTATGCATTATCCTGCCCATGTAATTGTAACCCCTCTGTACACTATGTTCTCAAATAAAATAAAATAAAATGAAAAAAAAGCTCTGGAAAAATATGAATAGAAGTCACATTTCATAAGATAATAAAAGCCTTACATGGCAGATCAAAGACCAATATTATAATTAATTGGGAAAAACTACAACCAATTCCCCTAAAAACAAGAACAAGGCAAGGATGCCCACTCTCTCCACTCCTCTTCAATATAGTTCTGTAATTCTTAGCCAGAGCAATAAGGCAACAAAAAGACATTAAAGGGATCACATAGGACAGGAAGAAGATCAACTCTCTCTTTTTGTAGATGGCAATATTTTATAAAACAACGATCCCTAAAGCTACATCCCCAAAGTCTTAGAGCTTATAAACCCATTTGGCAAAGTAGCAGAATACAAAATTAACCCACAAACATCAGTTGCCTTTCTGTATGTCTACAATGTTTAAGTAGAAAGGGAAATCAAGGAATCAACTCCATTTGCAATAACCTCAAAAAGTATCTAGGAATTAACCTAACCAAAGATTTAAAGGGTCTATTTCATTAAAACTATAAAAGCCTAAAAAAGGAATTATAGAGATTACCAGGAAATGGGAATAAATGGGAAAAAATATTTACCAGCAATATATCAGACAATGGTCTAATATCCATTACATATGGTGAACTCAAGAAATTAAACCTTCACAAACCTAACAAACCAATCTTGAAATGGTCAAGGGAGCTAAAGAGAGACTTCTCAGAAGAAGAGATAAAATGGCAAAAAAGCCATGAGGAAATGTTCATTATCCCTGGCTGTAAAGGAAATGCAAACAAAAACAACTTTGAGATAGCACCTTACCCCAGTCAGAATGGCCCACATCCTAAATTCAGTCAATGACAAATGCTCAAGGGATACAAAGAAAGAAACATTACTGCATTGCTAGTGGGAATGTATACTAATACAACCACTTTGGAAAGCAGTCTGAAGGTACCTACGAAAGCTAAATATAGACTTCTCCTATGAACTGGCCATAATACTCCTAGGCATCTACTCTGAACAACAGGAACCAGTATACAAAGACACACAAATCTATGATTATTGCAGCACTGTTCACAATAGCCAAGATTTGGAAACAACCCAGATGAGCCATAAGTGATAAGCGGATCCAAAAATTGTGGGACCTACATACAATGGAATACCATGAATTCATTAAAAAGGACAAAATGATGGTATTTGCAGGGAAATGCATAGAACTAGACCAAATTATTTGAGTGAGGTAAGCCAAGAACAACGAGACAAACGGCACAGTGTCTACCTGATATGTGGATGCTAAAGCCAAAATGCAAGAAGGCATGACAAAGTAAACAGGACTCGAGAAACAAAGGACAGCCACTCATTTTGTTGTATCACCATTAATGACTCCATGTTCTTGACTATGTAGACGGCAGAAAGGCAACAAAAGGACCCATGAGCTGTACTGTACATAGAAGAAAAATAACTAAGCAACCCAAACACAGTGATGGGAAAGGAGGAATGAGAGGGAAAGAGGGAATAGCCTATATTAAGCAAAAGGAAAAAAGTGTAAACATCACCTAGGTGGGAAAAATAATATGGATTGTCAAAGCTCATAGAATAAACAAATTCTAGACCATGATAACAATAATGTGCTTTGTCAAGGTTAAAATGTGTTTGTGGTTTTAACTAAGTATCACAATTCCAAAATACTGTGAAATATGTAAAATATACGTAATCACCTATCTCAATTTTTACAAAAACGATGCAAGAAGGGAAAGGTTACGAGGGATGGGTGACAATGTTGTAAGACACCTTGTATTCATGTACTGTTTTGTAGAATGGGAACTTCTTTGTACAACTACTTAGAGATAATAATAATAAAATGTGTTTAAAAATAAACAGGATGAAAATATAAATTTCAAATATCAATTAAGAAATTAAATCCAGTTGGAAGGAAAATTTCTTTGGGGAGAGTAATTTAGTTTATTCTATAGCAAGTCTCACTTCAGAAATAAATTCAAAAACTAGACCCCAGGTAAGTGAAATAAACTAAGAAATGGAGTTGAAAAAAGCAAAAAAAGAAACTCCACCCACTCTTTCTTGCCTGGACCGCTGGTGTGGGTAAAAATGCATCTTGGTCCTAAATTGGAACCGAAGTGGCAAGGACTTTATTTGGTGGTGCTATCCTCACTGTCAGCTATTAAATTAGCAGGAAAACAGCATTGGATCCATCAGTCTCAAGTGGAGTAGGTAGTGGACCAATATACAGAGAAGGCTGCAAGATGGACTGTTCAGAGACAGAGGATCCCTTAAGAATAAGACTTACTAAGTGTTGATTAGTGCTAACTAGTGTGTTTCTATAATTTACTTTTTTTTCTATTAAATTTACATTTTAAGCCTGTTCATTAGGTGGAGAGAATGGAATTTTTAGGATTTGGTAAGAAGGAATCAAGGAATTGATTGGACATGAAAACCATTGGTTGATGTATAAAGCAGCATGGTCCTAATAATGAGCATGGCACGCTAATCAATGTGGCCCCATGACCTAGCCCACTGGAGTGCATGGGGCATGCCACCCAAGTGGGCAGGGCATTCTGTTGGAGGGGGTAGGATGTCATCTTCACATGATAAGCTGTGAAAAAGCGATTGGGGAACAGGCAGTTTGTGAAGTGATGCTTCAAAACTGTTAGGCAGGAGAATCACTTGATTGATGTGGGGATTCAACCTATATATAGGTTGCATGGTCAGAGCAATGGAATTGGAGAAAATCAAGGGAAGACCTAGAAGGAAAGAAGTGTTGAGACAGCAGGAGGGGAAAGACGTGGGAGAAGAGGAATTTGAGGGAGAGCAGGAGGGGAAGGATGCTGATTGGCCACCAGGCCAGAGAAGTGGAGGCCTGTGGATAGTGGAGAAGCCTAAAGAGAAGTAGGGAGTGATGGAAGGAAAAAAGTGAAATGAAGTAAAGATCTATAAAGAAGGAGGGGGAAAGGGAAAAGGAAAAAGCCTTACCTATTGATGTTTGGAGTGTGGAGATGATGATTTGGGGGGCTGGTGGTTTGCAAACCAATTAACTATGCGGTGCTGCCCATTGCAAGTCTGAGATTTGGTGGTTGTGCTGGCATGTCACAGAGTGTACAGCCCATGACAAGGTAAATGCAGGCCCATTTCTAGTGTAAATAAAGTTATCTTCAATGTGCCTCATTGGATTGTCTTGTGTTTTATGCATCATAAGTATACAAGTTCACAAGTTAATAGTTTCAAAGGCCACGAGTTTTGTAAAATGTTATAAAGTCATAAAAGGTTTGAAAAACCCAATGGGATAGTGATATTACAATGGCAATATGACATCACAATATCAAGTTATAATAATATTTTGATGGTATAATTAGTTGGTGATGAGGTCACAATAGGTTTATGATGACACAATAGGTCACAATAGGTTTATGATGTCAGCCAGAGGCTGGCACTCCTAGACAAACTCCTAGACAAACAATTGAAATTCAGCAAACATAAACCCCAAGAAAGGATCCAAGCTGGGCTCTGTGAGTGTCTCAGGAGCTAGCTCCTCAGGGAAAAGCTACTGTTTGCTGAAAGGCTTCAACCCTACCCAGAACCTAGCCTCATCACAGCATCTCCATACTAGAGGAAACAGCCATCTCCCTTTTTTGTGATAGTCAAAACAGATCTCCCTCCCACTGAATTAGCCTGGGAGGAGGATCAAAAAATCATGCCTAACGCAGAGAAGTTTCTGTCTGCCCAAACAGACTTAAGAAATCAGTCAAGCCATAGGAAAACCAAACACCACAAGCCGATGAGAGACTCCACCAAGAAACTGGTTATGGACACAGGGGAGATAGAGGTCTTCCCATTCACCACACACACACACACACACACACACACACACACACACACAAAAACTCAAGGAACTCTTTTTTGAAACTTTCCTTAAACTTTTATTTTTTAAAGTGTTTTCTGTTGATCTTTTTTTCTCATAATTTTTATTTTTCTCTTGATCTTTTTTTCTCATAATTTTTATTTTAGGTGTATGTGTGTGTGTGTGTGTGTGTGTGTGTGTGTGTGTGTGTGTGTGTGTGTGTGTGTGTGTGTGTGTGTGTGTGTGTAATCTCTTTTGATCTTTTGGTCCTTTTTATTGTTCTCAATTTTTCCTTCTTTTTTTTTGCATGACTTAATTTCTGTTCTGCTCATCCCTGGACATATACCTGTCGTCAACTATTAGACCTTATCACCCATTGTGTACATACTTAATCCAGAAATTTATTACTCAATTCACAACTTCTTAGGCTTAACTTCTTTGAGAGCAGTATTATCTCTTTATACCTACATAATTATCAAATAACTAATTTATTTTTTTAATTTTCATGTTTCCTTTCTATCCCTTCTCTCCTCTCATCCTATCCTGTTCTTCTCTCGATATCATTTCTTTAAACTTACATAATTTTTAAGTGTTTCATTTCTTAAATTTAATTTTTGTTTTTCCAATTTACTTGTTTATTTTTTAATCTCTCTCCAATCATTCTGTCCAATCCATTTCCCTCTTTGAGATTAGGCTTGGTTAAATTTACTCTCCTTTTACCTCTCCACAGCCCTCTAGTCCTATTTGTCCCATTTCTTCCTAAAGCTAATAATTTCTGGTTTGCCAAATCCATTTTTGCTGTTTGTAGCCCATTAATACATATTTGTTTGATGTTGAATAGATTGTATCTGTTGAACTAGATTGTATCTGCAGCCATTTTGATTATGCAACTACAGGACTCTGGTTGATGCATGCCTTAAAATAGTGTTCTAGTACAAAATTGGTGTTTCCTTCATACCAAATAGGCAGAACAAGCCGAAAAGCACAACAAAAAGGCAAGTCCAGGTATCTGACCTCCCACTCATGATAATCTGGTGACAGAATGGTTGATGAATCATTCAGAGGAATTCCCAAAAAGCTGTAAAAACACTACTGGTAAACATGGTGAATGAAATGACTGAAAACTTGCAAAGGACTCAGTGTGAGCATGCTAGGGAGAGAGAGGAGTCAAACCAAAGATTAATACAGGAATCTGGTGAGCAATAGAAAGCTACTTAAAGATTTTTTTTAGGCTTTTAATTTTTTTTGTGTGTGAAAATACTGTACAGAGCGGTTACAATTACATGGGCAAGATAGTGGGTACATTTCTTATCAAGCATTGTAGCCTACTCCTTTTTTTACCCTTCCCATCCCTTCCCATCCTCCCTCCCCCCTCACCCAAACCTCCCTTCCCCAAGTTGTAAGGTTCGTTTTCGACAAGATAACTTGTACTTCTCATTGTTGCAACAGGTCCACCTTTATCATTATTTAAACGATTTGTTTTTCCCCTTCCCCTCCACAAATTTTACCGACATCAAATACAGTGAAAGCAGGGATTATTATGTGGGGGAGGGACATACAAAGCTACAAAGAAATAATCTTATAATTGTGTTAGAAACAAATGCATGAAAGGAAAAAATTTAAAATACATATCTTAAGCTTCATTTTCCTAACATCACCTTATCTGACCTTTTGTGCTTCACTTATACAAATACTAGATATTGCAAATAAGGGAAATCATGGGACCTATGTTTCTTTGGGCTTGGCTTACTTCAATTAATATAATTTTTTCCAAGTCTTTCCATTTCCTACCAAATGGGGCAATGTCATTCTTTCTGATGGAGGCATAGAATTCCATTGTGTATATATACCATATTTTCTTGATCGGTTCATCTACTGAGGGGCATCTGGGTTGGTTCCAGATCTTAGCTATGGTAAATAATGCTGCAATAAACATAGTTGTGCTGGTAGCTTTAGTGTGGTCTTGTTTGTAAACATTTGGGTAAATGCCCAAAAGTGGGACTGCTGGATCATAGGGGAGCTCTATGTGGAGTATTTTGAGGAACTTCTATACTACTTCCCAAAGTGGTTGAAGAAGTTTACACTCCCACCAACAATGAAGTAAGATTCCCTTCTGTACACATCTCCTCCAGCATCTGTTGTTATTAGAGTTCTTGATTTTTTCCATTCTAACTTGGGTGAGGTGGTATCTCAATGTTTTTTTGATTTGCATTTCTTTTATGGCTACGGAGGTTGAGCATTTCTTCATGTGTCTATTGGCCATCCTTCTGTCCTCTTCAGAGAAGTTTCTTTTTAAGTCTTTAGCCCACTTATTTATTGGGCAGTTGTTTCTTTGAGGATTTGTTGTTTGGGAATTTAATTTAGGAATCTACTTAAAGATTAATCCAGGAATTGCATAAGCATGCTGAGAAGAGTAAAAGCGAAATACAGGAAATGTGTGAGCAGGCGTGAATGTGACAAAGCTAAACTAAGTGTAATACTGGGATTCAGAGAGTGGGATAAGAATAGACAAAAATCAATAGAGGCATTCATGGAATCCATAAATAGACAGCTGAAACAATTCAGGTAGATCACAAATGGCATGCTGAATGGAGCCCTACAGAAAGAATGGGTGCCCACGGAAATCATAATCAGTCAACTTAGTGATTTGAGAATAAACACTGAACATCAAATTAAGGAAGTAAAGTTCATTCAAAATCTAAAATAAAGCTCCAACAAAGAATTTGAAGCCATCCAAGCCGACCAATTAGAAGAAAAAGAAATAAAAAACAAAGAAGAAAATCTTGAAAGTAGGTTAGGCCATGCAGAAGATTGAATCTTGGGGATTACAGACAGGCTAGATATTACAGTGGAAGAACATACAAATATCCAAGACAAATCCAAGAAATATGATAGATCTATTCAACACTTGGAAGACACCATCAGAAATCATAATCTGAGGATAATGGGTGTAGAGGAGCACCTAGAGAAAGAAGTTAATAGTGTAGGAAATTTATTTAACAGAATCCTAGCAGATAACTTTCCAAACATGCAAAAAGATAGGCTTATTCAGATATAAGAAGTATATAGAACCCCACATTGACCAGACCAGAGGAGGATATCCCTCCAGTAACATTATAATCTGCACAGGGGCAATTCAGACAAAGGAAAGGATCCTTAAATTTCTCAAGGAGAAAAGAACAATCACCTATAAAAACAAACCAATTAGAATCACCCCAGATTTCTCATCAGAGACGATAAAAGCCAGAAGAGCCTGGAATGGGGGATGCCATGTGGTAAAGACAAAGAATTTTCAATCAAGAACACCAAACCCAGCTAAACTCTCCTTCATAACCAATGGTCAAATAAAAACTGTCCATACCAAAGAAAAATTAAAACAGTTTATCTCCCCCAACCCAGCCTTATAAAAGACATTAAAGTTATCCTACACATATAAAACCATCAAGAACACAGTAAGAGCCAAGAAACAGCATCCAAATTAGAACTCAACACCAAAAGACAACAAAGAAAGTCCTGTACAACATGAAGGCTGAACAACTTTTGAATCACCAGTGGGTCATGGAAGATATTCAAAAATAATGAGCACACAAATTACTAGCTTCTCTGGGACACAGCAAAGGCAGTACTCAGAGACAAGTTTATAGCTCTGAGGTCCTACAACAACAAATTAGAGAGATCTGAAACCAACAATTTAATAAGACATCTGAAACTCCTTGAAAATTGCAGCAAGATAAACCCCAATCAAGTAGATGGAAAGAAATAATTAAAATTACATCAGAATTAAATGAATTAGAACCCAACATCACCATAAAAAGAATCAACAAAACAAAGAGTTAGTTCTTCAAAAAAAAAAAAAACAAAATTGACATTCTCATAGCAAATCGTTTCAAAAACAAGAGAACATACCAAATAAACAAACTCAGAGATGAGAATGGGAATGAGAAGCAACCAAGATTCAGAACATTATAAGGGAATACTTCTCAAACATTTATGCTAATAAGTTTAAGAACCTGGCAGAAACGGACCTTTTCCTAGCCATTTCCATGCCGTTGAGTTTCCATGCCAAAACTCAACCAAGATGAGTTAAATCAACTTAACATGCCCATATCAAGCATAGCAATAGAAACAGCAATAAGAGACCTCCCATCTAAGAAAAGCCCAGGACCAGATCGATTTACGGTAGAACTTTACAAGGCCTTCAAACCAGAGCTCACACCAATACTCCTCCAACTCTTCAATGAAATTGAAAAGGAAAGGTCACTACCAAATTCATTCTATGAAGCCATCATAACACTCATCCCAAAAGCAAGCGGGGACTCATCAAAGAAAGAACTATAGACCCATTTCTTTGATGAACATTGATGAAAATCTTCTCAACAAAATTTTGACCAATTGCCTTTGACAATTCCTCCAAAAAATCCTACAGGATTTATTTTCGGGATGCAAATCTGGTTCAATATTTGCAAATCAATTAATATAATTCATCACATCAACAAGAGCAAGAATAAGAACATGGTTATCTCAATAGATGCAGAAAAAGCCTTTGACAAGTTCCAACACCCCTTTATGATGAAGGCACTGGAAAACCTATGAATCCAGGGAGCATTCCTCAATACAATAAAGCCTGTATATGACAAACCTACAGACATCATTATACATAATTGTGGAAAAATAATACCATTTCATCTTAACTGAGGAACAAGACAAAGATGTCCATTCTGTCCACTTCTCTTCAATTTAGTATTAGAATGCCTAGCTACAGCAATAAGACAGGATGCAAACATAAAAGGGATCCAAATAGGGAAGATGATATTAAAGTCTCCCTATTTGCAGATGACATGATGTTGTATTTAAATAATCCCACAGACTCAACTCTGAAATTATTCATGCTGATTCAAAACGTTAGTATGCCAACAATGAGAAAAGCATGACTGAAATCAGGAAAGCATCTCCATTCATTATAGCCCAACAAAAAATAAAATACCTAGGAATTAATCAAAGAAGTGAAGGATCTTTATGATGAAAACTTTAAAAGCCTCAAAAAGGAAATCAAAACGGAACTTACAAAGTGGAAAAACTTCCAATGCTAGTGGATTGGAAGAATCAAAATCGTGAAAATGACAATACTTCCCTAGGCTATCTAAAAATTCAATGCAATACTTATCAATATTACAAACTCATTCCTCAAGAAAATAGAAGAGGCAATCAAAAAATTCATATGGGACAATAAAAGACCCCGGATAGCAAAAATCATCCTTAACAGAAAGAACAGTGCTGCAGGAATATCAATACCAAAATTCAAATTCTACTACAAACCATAGTAATCAAAACAGCTAGGTATTAGCACAAGAACAGACCGCAGGACTAATGGAATAGAATTGAAAAGCCAGAAATGAACCAACAGACCTATAGCCACCTAATCTTCGATACGGGAGCTGAAAAAATAGAATGGAAGAAAGACAGCCTCTCCAGTATATGGTGCTGACAAAATTGGTTTATCACTTTTAGAAAACTAAAGCTAGATCCATATATATCACACTGCACAAGAATCAACTCCAAATGGATGAAAGGCCTCGGAGTCAAAGCGGACACCCTAAAAACATTGCAGGACAAACTAGGAAATAACCTATGTCTCCTTGGCACAGGCCAAAATTTTCTTAATAGATACCAGAAACACAACAAATCAAAGAAAGGTTGGACAAATGTAATTGTATGAAATTGCAGAGCTTCTGCATGGCAAAGGACAAAAGTAGCAGATCAATAGAAAGGCCATGGATTGGGAGAATATTTTCACTAGCCATACAACAGACATGGGTCTTATATCTAAAGTATACCTGGAATTCAAAAAAATTAAATTCCCCAACAACAAATCCTCAAAGAAACAACTGCCCAATAAATAAGTGGGCTAAAGACTAAAAAGAAACCTCTCTGAAGAGCAAAGAATGATGGCCAATATACACATGAAGAAATGCTCAACCTCCCTTGCAATAAAAGAAATGCAAATCTAAACTACACTGAAATACCACCTTACCACAGTTAGAATGGCTATAATGTAGAACAGTAATATAACAGTAGCTGGACGGGATGTTGGTAGGACTGTAATCTTGTATAACCACGTTGGAAAGTAGTGTGGAGCTTCCTCAAAAAGACTCCACATAGAGTTCCCCTATGACACAGCAATCTCACTTTTGAGCTTTTATCCAAATGATCACAAAAAGGACCACACTAAATCTACCAGTAAAACTATGTTTATTGTAGCATTATTTACCATAGCTCAGATATGGAATCAACCCAGATGCCCCTCAGTAGATGAATGGATCAAGAAAATATGGTATATATACACAAAGGAATTCTATACCTTCATCAGAAAAAATAGCATTGCACCGTTTGTTAGGAAATGGAAAGCCATGGAAAAAATTATGTTAAGTGAAGTAATCCATGCCCAAAGAAACATAGGTTCCATGCTTTCCTTTATTTGCAATAACTAGTATATGTCATAGATAAACACAAACTGTCAGACAAGTTGATGTGAGGTGAAATGAACACCAAGATAAGGACTCAAATGGTTTTTCTTTCTTGCTATTGTTTCTAGCATATTTACAAGATGATTTCTTTGTTGCTTTGTCTGTCCATCCCCCATGGTTTAACCTTTTTTTTTTCACTGTATTTGATGTTGGTATAATTTGGGGAGGGGAACAGAAAAACAAATTGGGACACAGGTGGACCCATTGCAACAGTGACATGTGCAATACTATATGTAGAAAATCGAAATTTATAACTTTGGCGGGGGGGCGGTTTGTGGGGAGTAGAAAGGGAGATGGGATGGGATGGAAAGGAAAAACAAGGGAGGAGGCAATAATGCTTGATCAGAAATGTACTCATTACTTTCTTCATGTAATTTTAAAACGCTCTGTATGTTCACATTAAAAAATCATGAAATAACAAAATAAAAATCCATGCCAATTTTTTTTTGTCTGTCGTGGGGCTTGAATGCTGTGCCTGGGCACTGTTGCTCAGCTCTTCAGCTCAGAGATAGCACTGTACCACTTGAGCCACAGTGCCGTTTCTAGTTTTCAAGAGATATATTGGAGATAAAAGTCTCACAGATTTTCTGCCCAGTCTGGCTTTGAAACACTATCCTCAGATCTTAGACTTTTGGGTAGCTAGGATTACAGGCATGAGCCACCAAAGCCCAGATTCAAGACAAATTTTAAAAAGCAAAATTATGGAAACTTCTGGCTTTTTCTAATAAACAATATTATATTTTCAGCATTTGTTTATAACTATGTTATTTTTAGATGTAACTTGGAATTTTTTAATAGAATCAAATATAAGTTTTATTATTACTCAGTATCTCACAAAAATACACTGTAATTTACTTTCCCCAAAGTCAATTGTTACATACTCTATTAATCATTATTATTATTAGAGTCTATATTACATATAATGTGAAGTGAAAATAATTTGGACCATTTCATATAAATTAGTAGTTGCTACTTTAGCATTATAAATTCACATCTGTGATTTTAAATGAAGGAAAGAAGATTTTCGAGTTCAAATGAAATATGAATATGTAATGTGTCCCAATTAAACCAAAAATTCTGAGTTTATACTGGCAAAAATACTTTCTTTCCACTATAGACTTTGATGTAATACCATTGGAATTAGTGAGGCATGAGGAGGAAGAATTAAAATGACGTCAAACAATGTCTGTTATTCTGCTACCACCTCCATTATGAAGACCTGTCCATTCCCCGATGTCACAAAGTTTCAGATGTGTCTCTTAGAATTCTATTTGGAAAAGTTCTAAATCACTGATTCTTTTTGGAATTTCTGTTATATGAAACAAATCATTGACACAAAACAATTGAAATAAAATGCGCACATATGTTGAAGGCACTACAACTGGAAAAACAACCAACAAAGTAGAACTCCCCCAGGAAGAAAAACATGTTTTGCCCATTTTTTTAAGCACAAAAACCTCAAATACATATTAACTTGGAGTAGAGCCATAAAGATAACTGTGTCTCATAAATACAGTTGTGTTAATTTGTAATTAAATTCTTCTAGATGAACCTAATACAGAAAATCCCTTGAATGGATCAAATTATTTAAAACAAATGTGACTGTATGCGGAGTGAGATCTGCACATATTTAAAAGAATAAAATAACAGAATCATAACGTACGTAAAAAAATTCAGAAATGTAATGAATAAGTCCAATAGCATCCATACTGACAACTTGTGGCGCGCGCCTTCTCGACCAGCGAGGAAGAACGAACACCAGACCAGGAGTCTTCTCAGATCATGCTTTATTGGAGAGCCTTTTAGTTGATGGGAGAGCTTGAGCTCGAGAGAGTGTGCACCCGAAACATGGCCACTTATATAGGGAATAGGAACACGGGTCTTTCTATCATTGGTCGTCTGCCTTGCACCGTCACCAGGTGCCACGGGATTGGCTGGGGACTCTACGTGGCTCGCGCATGCGCAAAGCCCAGGACCCACCGTCCCGCCAAGCACCGCCTGAAAGGGAGTGGTTACCTCAAAGCTGCAAGGGAGTGGGCGCCATCTTGTAATGGCGTTTACCCTGGCTCCCTACAGTTCCCCCTTTTTTGTTTTTTGGCAACAGGTAAGAGTAGAGGTTGGGCCTCTGTCTAAAACTTTAGGACCTTGCACTGGCCTTCGCCTGAGGGGCGCCTTCCACAGTGATGACCAGGCCCGTCTGATGCCTTTTTTGCAGAGGTGGGATCTTGGGCATCAACCCACTTGCAACCCAGCATGCTCTTCTTGAGGAGATGGTCCTCCTCAAGTGCAGTGCACTTGCCTAGCACCCTGTCCCAAATTGCAAATTGCATACCTGTCCCGGTGCAGTGGGATCCCCTAATCCCTCGTGGTGCTAAGTCTATGCAGGATGGTAAGGCTTAATTGCCTCTCAGGGCCGACAGCCAGATCTGGGGTGAGGATCCACTCTCCAAAGCGGCTAATGCTTGCGAGATAACAACCTTGTCCCTTCTGGTTTGGGCTTGAAGGTGACAGACCAACCATAGGCAGACCACGCATCCTCCCAGGCAGCAGGCTAAAAACATTCCGACTCCCACCCACTCTTTGAAAAAGGACACCGCAGAGGCAATCCAGTCTTCCATCCTACAATCTGCGGAAAATAAGGTGGGGAGAAAAAGGGAGTCTGCATGCAGGGGCATAGGAACTGGCCAGGCCCTGGTGACAGCCCACAGCCATTGGTTTAGCTATCACAGGGGTTGCTATTAGCACTGTTGCTAACAGCAGGAAGATCAGCTGCATCAGGAGACGAGTGGATGGCATCTTCAAGAGGGGGTTCTGCTGCAGTCTCCACCAGCCTGGTCAGTCTCGTTGGCATCCAGTGAGGTACTTCTTGACTCTGTGGAAAAACACCAACAGCTCCCCTGGATCTCATTATTACCGATCCGGTCCATACCATTTATTATTAATAACATCCTTCCACATAACCATGTCTTTAGTATCCATGGGGTCTCTTGTCATATGCTGATCTGCGGCAGACTGATCGTTGTCATTTAAAATTTAAAAATTAAGGGTAAAGAGCACAAGAGAAAGTCTTTCCCTGGGGGACGCTGACTCAGCAATTCCCCCTTTTTGTTTTTGAAGCATTTCTTTTATGCTTCTATTAGCTCTTTCCACTATACCTTGTCCTTGAGGATTGTAGGGCAGTCCGGTGGTGTGGGCAACCTGCATTTGTGCGCAAAAGGTGCGAAAACCATGGGAAGTATAAGCTGGGCCATTATCCGTCTTGAGTCTAAGGGGCTTTCCCCAAGCTGCCCAAGCTTCTAAGCAGTGTATTTTGACGTGAGACACCTTTTCTCCTGCCAAAGGTGTGGCATGAATGACACCAGAAAAGGTGTCCACAGACACATGTAAATATTTCAACTTACCAAATTCTGTCAGATGAGTAACATCCATTTCCCATAGGGCGTTTGGTCTCAACCCCCTGGGGTTTACCCCACATGGGGAGGATGAAGAAAGGTAACACAAAATTTACAGGCTTTAACAATATCTCTTGCCACATGCCTGGACAAATTATATCTTTTCCTAAGGGTATTAGCAGGTACATGATACAATCTATGAGAGTCTTTTGCCAATTCTACCGGATCAGCAGCGACCAGAGCCACAGCCCGAGTCGCCTGGTCCACCAAATCATTACACCTTGCCATCGGGCCAGGCAACATAGAGTGGGCACGAATATGTCCAATATAGAAAGAGTGTTTTCTGTTTAAGATAAGGGACTGAATCTGTAACAAAACATTAGAAATTGTACTGGCCTGCTTAATTGAAGCAGCAACTTCAAGAGAAGCGACGGCATTTACAACATATAATGAATCAGAAAATAAATTAAAAGGTTGATCAAATCTTTTAAAAACTTCAAACACAATTAAACATTCAACAGCCTGTGGGGCATTCGGCCGAAAATTAAAGACTACCGGCTGTTTGTGTCCTTGAACAAAAAAGGCACCTTGTCCAGATTTTGATCCATCCGTAAAGATGGTCAGAGCATCAACCAAGGGCTCCTTTGAAGTGACAACAATAAAATACATTAAATTTTTGTTAACTATGGCAAGCAGAGGATGCTTAGGATAATGGTTATCAATTACATTTGGAAATGAGCAAACAAGAATTGCCCACATATCCACTATGGCTGCTAAAATTTCAACTTGCTCACGGGTGTATGGAATAATAAATTTATTTGGAATTTTTGCAAAGTGCATCAAACAATACTTTATACCCAAAATTGCCTGCTTAGCCACTAATTCAGGAAAATATTGAACAGTTTTTGCTCCCACAGAATTGCCGTGGAGCCACCATAAGGGGCCATTTTGCCAAAGAACCCCCGTGGGATAATTTTTTGTTTTTAATATACATAAATCGATAGGTAATTTTAAATCAACCCGTGAAAGTTGAGCCCTAGACAAAGCTGCCTCAACCTTTTGTAGGGAATTTAGTGCTAAAGGTGTCAGGGATCTTGAGGAGGTGACTTCAGGGTTGCCCTCCAAAATGGCAAATAAAGGTAACAACTCTGACTGAGGGAGATTAAGAAACCCCCTTATCCAATTAATATCTCCTGCCAATTGCTGAAAATCATTAAGTGTTTTGAGATGACCAGTTTTTGTGGTTTAATCTCAGTAGGAGAAACTATGGTTCCCAGAAATTGAACAACACTAGTCTGTTGCACCTTCTCAGGGGCAATAATCAGTCCTTTATCAGCTAAGGTCTCCGTTACCTGCCCAAACACTTAATGAAGAATCTGTACCGAGGGAGCAGCCAACAAGATATCATCCATATAATGGACAATCCGTACTTTTGGAAATTTTTTTCCTGACAGGGGTTAATGCAGCCCCTACGAACAATTGACAAATGGTTGGGCTATTAGCCATCCCTTGGGGGAGAACTTTCCACTGATAGCGAGCATCCGGGGTTTCATGATTAACAGAGGGCAAAGTAAAGGCAAAGCGCTCCCTATCCTTTTCATAAAGAGGTATGGAAAAAAAGCAATCCTTAATATCTAAAGCTAAAATAGGCCACTCTTGAGGTAGCGCAGAGAGACATGGAAGTCCCCTTTGGATGGGTCCCATAATTTGCATCTGGGCATTTACTGCTCTAAGGTCATGTAATAATCTCCATTTTCCGGAGGCCTTTTTAATCACAAAAATTGGGGTCTTCCAAGGTGACACTGAAAGCTCAACATGCCCCAGCTGCAGCTGTTCCTGGACAAGAGTTTGAGCCTCTTCCAATTTTTCTCGAGAGAGGGGCCACTGAGGAACCCACACCGCCTTTTGTGTTAACCAAGGTATGGGTACCGCACCTTCAGTGGAAGCTTTGTTTTCAGAGGCCCCTAAGAAAAACCCAAACCCTTCCTGTCCTGTTTAGGAAGTGGCTCTATCGGCTCCTTGCGTCCTTGGAGACACCGACCAAGCCCCAAGGCTGGCACAAATCCTTGCTGTTTCATCATATTCTGACTGGCCTCAGAATAATCATTAGTTAAAGTTAGCTTTAGCTGTTGCTGCACATCTCTTCCCCAAAGATTGACAGGGACGTCTACCACAAATGGCTGCATTTTTCCAACTTGGCCTTCGTCTGTTTTCCAAGTCAATTCTTTTGCACTTAACTGTGGGGCATCGGCATAGCCCAGCCCTTGTAAGGTCTGGGAGGATTTCTGAGTTGGCCATTGCTTTGGCCACTCCCCTCTTTGGATGATGCTTCGATCTGCCCCTGTATCCACCAGTCCCTCAAATCTTTTCCCTTCCACTTGGAGAATTAGCATGGGTCTTTGGTCTAAAGTTATGGACAGGCATGTAAGGTCGACTCCAGTGGAGCCTAGCCCTTTATCTCCTCTCTCTATCTCCTTAGCGGGGAAGTTGCCATGAAGAGAAGGCAAAAGCAGGAGCTGTGCAATTCTATCCCCGGGAGAAATGGACACCACTCCATGGGGGACATGGCAAAGTCCCCGTATAGTCAGGGTCAATCACTCCCGGGAAAATTATTAATCCTCTCATTGTGGAGGAGGAGCGTCCTAAAACTATTCCTACAGTGCCTTCATCTAAGGGTCCTGTCATGTCTGTCTCCACAATCTGGACACCCATCTGCTGTGTTAATACCCGTCCAGAGGTGGCACAGAGGTCCAACCCTGCGGAGCCTGAGGTTGCTCTCTTTGGCTGGGGGTTGTTGCGGGTGCTGTCCGGGAGCCAGAGTCTGATATGCCCCGTAAATTTTCGGGCCCTGGGGATGAGGGCCCTCCTTCCTGTTTTTTGGCTCTGGTTCCGAATCAGCCTTTGGAGTAATTTGGGGGATAAAATGTCCATTGATGTCTCTAACTGACCTGCACTCGTTGACCCAATCCTTTCCCTTTTTACAACGAGGACACACTCCTGGAGTCCTTGGCGGCCTGGGTATGTTTTGCGCAGGACCACCATTTTTGGGGCACTGTTGTCTAAAATGTCCCGACTGACCACACCGGAAACACCCTTTTCCTTTACTATCTTTTGCGGCCCCGGCAGCCGACAAGACAGCAGCTGCCAGCCCCGCATTGGTCAGGGGGCCACCTACTTCTCTGCAGGCTTTTAACCAAGCTTCTAGGCTTTGAGTTCTTACTGGGGTAATTGCCCTCTGACATTCCTTGGTGCTTTGTTGAAAAATGATTTGCTGTACAAATGGCATGGCTGTTTCCAGATTTCCTAACACCCGCTTGGCTGTCTCTAGCATACGGGCAACAAAATCAGAAAATGGCTCATTAGGGGCCTGCATGATTTTTGTTAGATTGCCAGCCATCTCTCCCTTGTTTGGGAGGGCCCGCCAGGACTTGTAAAAGATCTTGTTTACCTGGCGGTATACTTCAAAGGGATATCCTGTCTGGTCTACCGTGTAGGGCCCCTGCCAGAGAAGCATATCTACGGTCCAGTCAGGGTGCCCGTCACGGACATTTTGTCTGTATTGGGCTTGAGCCTTGTCTTGAACAATAGACCGGAAATCGAGGAACTGCCCAGGATTGAGACAGGTACGGGCTACCTCAAACCAGTCCGTGGGCGTCATAACATTGACAGTCAGTCTTCAGAGCAGGGCAGTGGTATAATTAGCCGTCACTCCATAAGTCCGGACTGCCTCAACTAAATCCTTAAGCTGGAAGTAGGAAACCGGCTCAAAATTTCTTTCATTAGTAACTGGATTTTCAAAAACTGGAAAAGCGGCTGCCAGCCACGACCAGGTACTTCCTTTTATAAAGTGACTCCGCCCCGCCGGCGGGCACGCCCCGGGGGCCAACGGGTGAGGGCCAGCTCCGTTTCCTCTTCCTGGCTGCTGCGGTACTCCCACCCCTAGGGGGCGCCACCCCCCATATCTGTCTGCCTCATACTCCGCCGCAGCCTCTTCTAACTCTTCACTATCAGCTGGATCGAGCTGTTCTCCCTCCTCCTCTAACATTTCTTCTTCTGAGTCACTCACAAGATCACTGCATTCTTGGTCCCGCCCTTCCACATGTAGGGCTGAGAACCGGTTTGCTTTTAAAGAAGGGCATAGGGGTCTCCATGAGACCCCTTCCTCCCTAAGACCCTTCTCCTTTTGTGAGGGCTGCAGTCCCTCCTGCTTTAATTCTTTAGGATCCTTTTGTCTTTTTTCCCTTTTTCTTTTAGGCCTATTTTCCTCCCCATTACTGGATGCTGACTCTGATAGACTATCCTGATGCCGTGTTAGTACTTTGCATCCTTCCTGGATTAAATCAAACCCTCCCTCCTAGAGGCAAGTGCGCACCATCAAAAAGACAAGCCACAAAGGAAGAAGCAATGCAAGCAACCAATAAATATCTAAATCTACAGTGAACAGCATACCAGGGGATACTTACCGACGTCCCCTCTCCGTGTGTTGAGTTCTGGCTCCGGTTCGGCCTCTCGCGCGGGTCCCGGGTTTCGGCACCACTTTGTGGCGCGCGCCTTCTCGACCAGCGAGGAAGAACGACCACCACACCAGGAGTCTTCTCAGATCACGCTTTATTGGAGAGCCTTTTAGTTGATGGGAGAGCTTGAGCACGAGAGAGCGTGCACCCGAAACATGGCCACTTATATAGGGAATAGAAACACGGGTCTTTCTGTCATTGATCGTCTGCCTTGCACCGTCACCAGGTGCCACGGGATTGGCTGGGGACTCTACGTGGCTCGTGCATGCGCAAAGCCCAGGACCCACCGTCCCGCCAAGCACCACCTGAAAGGGAGTGGTTACCTCAAAGCTGCAAGGGAGTGGGCGCCATCTTGTAATGGCGTTTACCCTGGCTCCCTACAAGAACTAATGCCTACTGGTATAAGAAGAAAAAAATATGCAAAGAATAGAATCTGAGCAGTGTACATGAGTGTCCATAATTTTAAACTACTCCCAATTACACTTTGTAAAAGACTGAATGTGGCTTATCTAAGGGAAAACATCAACACATGACATAAATGAAATTAAAAATCTCATGAAAAGAGAGAAGGAGTTTCTGGAAAATAATAGTTTAACAAATGGTGGTCAAAATATTTCTAGTACTGACAAAATTGCATGCCTATTTGTTTAGATCCAAAAAAGGAACCAAGTTTTTCGAGCTGATTTGAAACTTTGGCAAAGTAGCAGGATACATCTGTAACATTATTATGGATGTTGACTCTGGCATGGAATTCATTTCCTCTTTGATCTGACAAATGAATATATGAAAGAACATAATTTCTCTAACTAAATATCAAGACCTAACTAAACATATCATCAGAAAAGTCATCATGTAAGCTGTATTGCAACTGGGGTAAAAGAAAAATCCTTCATAGTGATTCTGTATTTATTGTATATGTTGATGTTTTTTGTAAAGTATTTCCTTTAGTTTGCATTTTCAAAACATTGTGTTACATGATGTATATCTTGGTAACTAATTTTGGGTGCCTCCTTAAATTTTGTTCTGAGTAAAATGTCTCACTTCAGTTTCTAACCCATGAAATTATGTTGATTCCAAAACATTCTAATAACCACTGTATATAATACACAAAATCTCATAAGCATGACACCAGTAAGCATTGGTTATCATTTTGATATCAGGGTGCCATGACTTATAAGGCCTATCTGCATGAGTATCATTGTACCGTGACTCCTCAGCCTAAATTTAGCCACTGTTAAAAAATGTTTATATCTTTCATTGTCACCCATCTGAGATTAAATCTGAGTATAAAGCCTAAGGAAAATGATAAAGTAAGAGTTTAACTTTTCTGGATATAAAGTAAACAAAATGCAGCATAGGGTAACTCACTGGTTTAAAGTCAACGTATTTCACCAAAACATTCTAAGCATTTCCTTACGATGTGTATTATTCTCATGAAGGGAATGGGGAATTTGAGAAGAGGACTAACCAAGCATTGTCTTCAAATATATATAATTTGGATTTATCTCTAAATTTCACTATAAACATTTCTGATAAAAACTTAATAATTGATTTTCTGGTCAGATTTAATATATCCTACTTTCATGTACCAAACTACATTCAGAAAATGCAATACATCAATTAACTAAAAAAAAGTCCTGGCAGAAAAAAATGGCATCTCGTTATTATGGAATGCCCAATTCTTAGGTATTATGTCTCCAGTTAATGAATGTGATTGTTTAAATGCTTCATAAAGTTTTAATTAAAATCCATCAGTGTAACCCCTCTGTACAGTATGTTCTCAAATAAAATAAAATAAAATATTAAAAAAATCCATCAGTGTACTATAATATAATTGTGGATAATTTTATCCTAGAATCATTCATGAACTGCCCATTCAATCAAGACATACATCAAATTCATTTGGTATTCATACGGATATGAATGAGTTTCTTAGGAACTCCTGCCATTTGGAGGTGCCAGGACCAGGATTCGAACTGTGGGCTTCAGCTCCCACCACTTTAAACCGAGGATTAGGAACTCAACTGTCTGTCCAAGAACATCAGAAAGACCAATGATTAGGCAGGCAGCAGTGGCACTCAGCAGTCCTCCTTGATACTGAAAAGGCTGTGATAGGAGGATCATGGTTGAAGTCACCCTAGGGAAGAAAGTCCTTGAGAACCATGTCCAACTTCAGGGCCAACGAAACCAGAAGTATAGCCGTATGGTTCCAGTGTTAGAGGGCTATCCTTAAGTAAAAGCAGCTCATGGACTGTGCCCAGATTCTGAGTTCAAGGTCCAGGATTGGCAACAAACAGACATACACAACAATCTGTGCAGCCATCCACTTAAAGCAGGTCACCCTCAACAGCCTTTATTTACATTTTATTTTGAGGCCAACACAGGAAGAATCACAAACAAGGCAGGGGAAGAGAAGATCAGGTTTCTTAGAAGTAACCGGTATTCAGAAAATTAAACTTAGGGACATAAAATGGTAGCCTACTTATATAAAAACTAACATTAAGAAAAGGATGAAGGGCCTGGGAATGTGGATTAGTGGTAGAATGCTTGCCTAGCATGCAAGAAGCCCTGGGTTCAATTCCTCAGTAGCACATTCAAGAAAAAAATAGAATTGGTGTTGTGGCTCAAGCGGTAGCATGCTAGAGACAGTGCCAGGCTTTGTTTTCAACCCAAGATCTGGCAAAGAAATAGCTAATTAGGTAGGTAGGTAGGTAGATGATAGATAGATAGATAGATAGATAGATAGATAGATAGATAGATAGATAGATAGATAGATAGATAGATAGATAGATAGATAGAAAGATAGATAGATAGATAGATAGATAGATAGATAGATAGATAGATAGATAGATAGATAGATAGAAAGATAGATAGATAGATAGATAGATAGATAGATAGATAGATAGATAGATAGATAGATAGATAGATAGATAGATAGATAGATAGATAAATAGATAGATAGATAGATAGAAATATGATAGATGAATCTGGACTTGGATGTCAGGAGGATAGTAAGGAAGACTTCCCAGTCATTAGGCCTTCTGCAGTGTGCCAGGACACCAACATGGCCTTCACACAACCAGAGAACAGGAAGACTGTCTCTTTCCACTTCTCAGGTAGCCAAGGGCCCCAGAGTCAAGAGGTCAGAGCCAGGTTCTAAGTGAGGTGCTTGGAGACAGTAGAGAAAAGGCCTTGCCTCTCCTTAGGCGGGGGATTTGCATTAATTATGTGGAGAATGAAGGAAGGAGAATGGACTGGCAGAGGTAGAAGGGCCTTCAAATCTGACAGATGGAGCGTCAAAGACCTACTCCCTAAGACCAAAGAGCAAGGTTTTCTACTCTGTTCCTGCCCTCTCTCCCAATAAAATGGCTCTCTATTGTTAACTTAAAGATAGCCTGAGGCTCCCTTCACCTGAGGGAGGAAGGTTAGCCATTGTTTGAAGAGGCTGAGAAAAGCCTGACCCTTGTGTAACTCTGACAAATGTGTCATGTTTCCCCTCATTACTGGCCATGCCTGGAATGTTGAGTGTGTACATTCTGCCTCCTAACCCTGCATGTCTTTTTCTCTTCACCTAGCCTGGCATTTGTAACTGTTTTTTGCATTCAAATATTGTTACATTGGAGTTCTTCCTGCAAACAGGGCTATTGCTTGGATGCTGAGAACTTCATTTGAACCCAGGATGGGTGAATAATGTTTCTTTCCTGCTTCTATCGCTCAAGAACTCTAACAACCATTAGCGTACAAGTAACGTCTCATCACCAAGGGAAACACAGGAAGTTCTTGAATATCTGACCTTTCAGAAGTGGAATTCAGAGTTTCAGACTTTCCTACCCTGGCTGGCTTCACCCTATGATCCTCAGACCTCAGCCTCCGGAGCTAGGGTGACAGGCGTTTGCTACTGGTGCTCTGCTAGGTTCAGAACTGTAATTACATTGATATTACAAGTCAACTGCTTATCACAAAGGGCTTGGGCAACATATTAAGCCTTTCAACAATGGACCTTTCAGAAGCCTGTAGGACACAAGGTTATAATCCTAGCGTCTGAGAGGTTGTGTGTATGGATGGGCTACACTTGAACCTTGAGCTCTGACTCCAATTCTGGTGTACATGAGCATTCATTTTCCTGAGAATGTTATCCTAATTAGCAAATAGCAAAATACTTCGCTGAACCCTCACTTTTTTCCACTTTTGTGTCTCAAACACAAGCCTGGGCACTGTCCCTGAGCCCTTCAGCTCAAGGCGAACTCTTTACCACTTGCCCCACAGCACCAAATGTGGTCTTTTTGTGGTTCATTGGAGTTAATAGCCTAACAGGTTTTCCTTGCCTCGGCTGTCTTTGAACTGTGGTCTTCAGATCTCAGCCTCCTGAGAAGTTATGGTTCCAGTTGTGAGCCACAGGCATCTGGCCTATTGTTTTTCACAGTCCAGGTGCTTGATCTTAGGCCCTGGGTACTGTTTCTGAGCTCCTTTTTCTCAAGTCTAAGGCTGTGCTACTTGAGCCACTGTGATTATGTGGCACTGAGGATTCAAACCCTAGCATTCATGCATCCTGAGCCAGCTCTCTACTACTAAGCCACATTTCTAGCCCCACCCTTACAATTTTATCCCTCAACTTGCCTATCCCCAAGAAAAGGCTTCTGAGTAAAAATCATCTAAAGAAATTCCTATAGGAAGGTTCCAAAGATAAAGCACACAAAGCTCATACTTGGGAGAGACTCTAAACATGTGAATACTGTGACACATGCTTCCATTTAATTATGTATCATGTTTCAACACTTAATAAAATATTAATGAAAAACGAGTCAATGTCCTAAATTATTGTGTATACATTTATAATAGATGTACAACATGTACTAAATATTATGTGTATAATAATAGTAAATACAATATATACAATAAATAAATGAATCAAGTAAAAAATAAAATAAATACAAAAATCAATAATAAAAATCATAATATGTAATACACATCCACATGTAAATATATATTGTATATTACCCATATATAGGAATACTTTTTTTCCATTGCAGGGCTTTCATTCAGACCCTTGTAACTCTAGCCTGAATTTCTTTTCCTCAAGGACAGTAAGCTTTGTCTTCACCCATGGTGCAAAAGAGTTACCTCGATGGTGAGATCAAATCCCAGCAATGATGGAAATACTGGCCCAAGTTCCAAGATAGTGACAATTTTTTAATGGAAGCAGTTATGTTTATTCAGTGACATACTGAACATTTTTAAAAAAGCAGTGGAGAATTTTGTACATCTATTCAGACATCTTTCTCTTACCCCCAAAATGCTTCTTTTGAGCACTACTTTTCTTCATTTTTTGTTGTAAAAATGTTGTACAGACAGGTTACAGTTAAATGAGCATGGTAATGAGTACATTTCCTATTGAGCATTGTTGCCTCCTTCTTTGTTTTCCCCCTACTATCACTTCCCTGCCTGCTCGACAACTACTCTCCCTGCCGAGATCAGTGACTTAATTTTTATTTTTGGATTTGTATGGGGTTTGAACTCAAGTAGTGGCAACTCTGCACTTTCCCTCACACTGCTACATATTTACCAAGACCCTGAGTTCAAATCCCAGGCTAGGAAACAAAACTGGTAGAAATTCCAAACCAGGGAGCTATGTTTCTTTTTTAATTTAAATATTTTTTAATTTATTCTTTATTTTGTCGACATGCGGCTTGAGCTCAGATAGAGGCAACTCTGCCTCAGCTTCAATTGCCCTAGGGTGGGGTGCACCCTCGGACCCATAGACAATCCAGGGATCCTAGGTCCAGAGGGCTTACAGGAAGAAAAATCAATAACATAGCATAAAAAGTGGTGAGCTGCAGAGGGCTGGGTGATTTAAGTTTTTTTATTTGCAAGGTGACCATCCTGGGTCTGAATGACATGGCTGCAAAGTGAACCTGACCTGCCATATCTGAATGCTGGCGTGCTATCAGGGAACCCATAGGCCAACCTGTCAACATAGGCCCTGGGTTCAAATCCCGGTCCTGACACCTACCAATGGCAGGAGACCACAAAAAACTCATTCCTATTCATAGGAATACCAATTGAGAGTAGTTCATGCTTTGGTCTAGTCTAAAATTGGAAGCAATAAACCTAGGATGCTGATTCATCTTAATTAATAGATTATTATTCATGAAAAGAATAATATTCCTTCAATGGTGGTATAATAAATGCCTAAGAGTTGGTAGGAACATAGTAAGTTTCCTTCAATCATAGATATATGGCTTTGGTGCTCTTTACCAATACATATTTATTTGTATACCACCCTCTGCCTATCCATGTATCACTGTTTTGGCCAAACCTGGGACTGGTTCTCAGCACCTGGGAACCACCTGACAGCTTCATTGATTAGAGGCTGCCGTGCTCACACTCATCCATTCATGAATTGGGCTTGCTAATCCCTGAGATCATATCCACGCACTGCCAAAAATTTAATCTTGGAGTAAGAAGCCAAGTATGACACATGTTTTCCTTTTCTGGGAGAGTCCTCGGTGTCAAGCATGATGCAGAACGTATAGACAAATCTGGATGCTGTGATATATGATGTAAACACTGTAATAAATGTTAGAGGGGTCATCAGAGTCAATAAAATAAATGGTAAATAAATGAATAAAACAATAAATAAAATGAATAACCACACCCAACAAAATATGGAATATCTGTATGGAAGTATAAATCCTATCTTTAAAATGGATATAAGGAGTATGTTTTCCAGGCCTGAGGCTTGAATTCAGGCCTAGGGAACACGAATGCCTTTCTTGTCTTCAAACATCATGAGATTCCCTTCCCTCCCGGTGTTGCATATTTACCCAGACCTTGAGTTCAAATCCCAGGCGAGGCAGAAAAAATGGCATGAATTGCAAATTAGGGAGCTAAATATGTTTTTTTAATTGCAGGCCATTGGAGAAGCCATAATCCTGCCCAGCAACATAGGCCTACATTTCGAATGCCAGTCATGCCACTTCTGGATGGTGGGAGATCCTAAGAGGCTCGTTCCTATCCACAGGAATAAAGATGGAATGTTCTCAATGTCACAGTTGAATGAGATGCTCATGAATGATACTTGTATACAATTAGACGTCATGATTTCAGTCGGTTGATTGATTTTATTTAATATCTTATGAAGCATTAAAAGAATATTATTTCTCACAAAGACACAATAATTTCAGGACACTGATTTACTTAATAGTTAATTAAAGATGAAAATAATAACATAAATTATCTGGAGGCATAATAAATATCCAAGTATTTGTAGGAATGTAGTCTATATAAATGAACAATGGATAGACATCTCTATCCATAAAGATATATATTTATTAGCATACTACAATCTGCATGTCAATCTGTACTTGTTTTGTCAAACCCTTGTTCTCTATCTCAGACCTTGGGAACTGCCTATCAGCTCAATTTGCCCCAGGATGGCATGCTGACACACACCCTTTCATGAATTTGTCCCTGTAGGCCGTGAGTTCAGATGCCAGCATGCCCAAACAATGAATCATGGAGTAAGAAACTGATGGTGACACGTTTTCCTTTTCTGAGAAAGTCTGGAGTGTCAGGTATAAGTGGAATACATATGCAGACCTATATCCTATTTAATCAATGTAATCAATGTTCTATGTGACATATTAGTCAATTAAATAGTCAATACATGTTGGATCTTCGTCCGCCCTAAGAAAGATGGATGAGGTCCAAGCAAATATAAGTGCACTTGCTCGCCGGTTCCCCCCACCCTTAGCCCGGGAGACATTCAGACAAAGCAGGGAGTCAAGTCACGCAAGAACTCGTTTATTACCACAAAGAAAGCATCTTTTAAAGGGAAAAACTGCGTGGCATGGAAGGGTAGGGAAAGGAACCAACCAATCACTGTAAAGGTCACACCCTATCATGGGCCTAAGCTTTATGCAATCAGATTTTAAGGTAAACAACTCGGGCTCTGACCACTCAACTTCCTCTCACCACCATCTTTTCTGCCTATGTGCACCACAAATACATGAATCAAACAAAAAATAAAATGAATAACTACACTGAATGCAATATGGAGTCAACCTATGAATGTAAATATAAATTATATATTTAAAATGTTCACAAATAGGATGTATTCTAGTGCTGGGGATCGATTTCAGACCTAAGGAACAGACATGAACTTCTTGACTTCAAGAAGGCTAGCTTCCCCTTTCTACACAGTGCAACAGAGTTACCCAGACCATGAGTTGCGATCCCTGTCCTGGCAGAAAAAATGGCACCTTTATACAATGTGACACCCAATTCTTAGGTATTTCATTATGCCTCCAGTTAATGAATGTGATTGTTTAAATGCTTCATAAAGTATTGATTAAAATCGATCAGTGTTCTCTAATATAATTGTATATAAATTTATCCTAGAATTATTTAAGAACTGTCCATTCAATCATAACATGCATCACATTCCACTGGTATTCATATAGATAGGAAATAGTTTCTAAGGATGTCCTTCCATTTGCAGGTGGCAGGACCAAGAATCCAACTGTGGGCTCCAGCTCCCACTTAATCCCAAGGATAGGGAACTCATTGGTCTGTCCAAGAACAGAAAGACCAATGATTAGGCAGGCACCAGTGGATCTCAACAGTCCTCATTGATACTTACAAGGCTGTGATAGGAAGATCATGGTCAAAGTCACTTTAGGCAGGAAAGTCCTTGAGACCCCTGTCTAACTTCAGTGCCAACAAAGCCAGAAGTAGAGCCATGTGGCTCCAGTAGTAGAGGGCTAGTCTTGATCAAAAGCAGTTCACAGACTGCGCAGATCCTGAGTTCAAGATCTGGGACTGGCAACAAACAGACATACACAACTATCTGTGCAGCCATCCTCTTGTCCCCAGATCACCCTCTTGTCCTCAACTGAATTGGAGAGAGTTCCCTAGGAAAAGGGCTGGGGGAGCTGCTGTCATCTTGACTCCATCCATTTTGCCTGCATCACAAGATTCCGACCACACCCCCATGCTTTCATGGTTCTTTCTGAGCAAGGGGATACAACAATTGTGGCCACGCCCACATTCCATAATGTCCAGCACCAGGATTCCACCAGCAGTTGAGGAAGGTAGAAGTGACTGAGTGGTGAGCAAGAGCTCAAGTCCACGTTGGAGTAGAGTCGAAATTGACGTCCTAGTCGGTGAGTGGGAGAATAGAGGATTTCCCAGAGCCTGGGAACATGGCCAGCCCATCTTTCCTATCGCAAAGCTCAGATGTCTGAAACAACAAGTATCTGTGAGAGCTGTGGGCAAGAAACTACTGCTAGAACACCGGCAGAAGAATTTTCCCATTAGACCTGCAACATTCAAGAAAACAAAGAACACAAAAAAAGGGGGGGGTCTTCAAGAAACACCAGTGGGGAAGGTGATTCACCAGAGGGTACAGACAAAGGTGGTGCTGACCGTGGGCCTCCCTTGCCTTTGGACACAGTCACAGTCACCAGGGTCCAGAGTGTCAAGGGTCCCTATACCACCTAAACATGGTGCCTGCCCTCGACCACAGCAAAAGAAGAAACCAGGTACGCTGTGCTAAGATCCTACCACTGAAGCTGGAAAAGACAGACCTGCAGGATGGACAGGACAAAGAGAGGGAGAAGGTAGCCCAGATGCACGAAGCACCAAAAACAGAGCTAGACATCCACAAGCCACCCATACAGAGCTTGGTTTCAGCAGAAAGCAATTTACAATTTGCACTGGGCTAGTGAAGCAGGAGGCCAATGACAGAAAAATGGAGCAAAAAGCTCTCACCAGCTACCTGCAGGCCACAGGGTGTAACGTGTTGGAGCTGGAGATGGCAGTCGCTGCTGCACAGAAGGAGACCGAAATCTTCTTCGAACAGCTGAATGATGTGACACTTCAGCTCGAGGAAAAGACTAGAAGCTTCAATGACCTGGATTAAGTGAACACAGAGTTGCAGGAGAAGTTGCAAGCGATCTGGACAAAGAAGAGCAACAGGAAAAACAGAATCTGCAAGTTTCAACAAGTGGTGGTAGGGCATGAGGTAAAGAGACTACTGGAAAACCTGAGCTGGATGATGACCTCAGCAATTCTGGAAAGAAACACCTTGATGGGGAGCCTGAGCATTGAGAGGTCCACGTGGAAGGAGGAGGTTCAGTGGCTGACCAAGCAGGTGAACCAACTGACAGAGGAGAAGGAGCAAAGGGCGAGGCAGGTGCTGGCCCTACAGAATGAGCTGGAGGAACTGAGAAGGATGCTGGCAGAGCCTCGGCCCTCCGCAGAGCCATCTCAGGCCGAGTGGCAGTTGCAGGCCAAGGCCTACTGCATGCAGATGGAGTTGAAAAACCTGGAGGAACAACTTCACATCCAGGTCCAGGAAAAACAGAGGCTCAGACACCAGAATGTGGAGCAGCAGGAGCAACTATGGAGACTGGATGAGAAGGCCAAGTATTGGCAGTAGATCCCCGAGACCCCACGATGCGCATGTGTGTGTGACCCATAGATAGAGCTGGCCCTGCTGTGGGATGCTCTCCACAAGGTGAGCTATGAGAAGGAGGAGCTCACCAGCATTCTGAAGCTCAGAGCCACCTGTGAGCAACACATTGCCTCCAATGAGCAGCTGAACTCCAAGGAGGCCCTGCAGCAGCACCTTGCAGAGGCAGACCCAGCTGCTAGAGCAGCTGAAGCAAGTGCAGCGCCTACCAATTTGGGGGAGCAGGTGGTGCCCCCAAAGTGGCAGGATACTCCCAAGTGCCCAGAAGTGACCAGACCACAGGAGGAGCGCCTGCAGGCCCAGCTGAGCCTGGCTTTCACTGGGCAGGGGAAGTTGTGAGCCCTGGGGAAGCAAAAGTTGAGGAGGTGACTCCTCCACAAAGTGAGCACCGCAGAGGATGGAGACATGCCCCAGACCTAGAAGGATGTGGCTCTGCAAGCACTCTCAGAGGCTGAGATCCACAGGGGGAATCTCCTGCTGCAGTAGCAGTGACCCCAGTGCAGTTGCATGGCCAACCTTGCAGCTCAGTGTCAGACAGAGCTGGAGGCACAGGCACCCCCGCCCTGAGAGCTACCACCACAGCAGGCTTGGGGATGGGAATTGGGACACTTGGGTGTCCAAGAAGAAAATCTGCTTCGTCCATGACTTGTATGATGAAGTGGACATCCATAGTCCAGCGGATGAGCTCCACAATCGATGCAGCCAGCTGTTGGCACACATCCACAAATGTCAAGGAGTCCCTTGTGGTATATAAGGAGCAAATGTTCATCCTGGATGAGCTGTGTCAAGAGAAAGCGAAGCGTGTGTGCTGGCTCACCCAGAAGAAGATGTAGAAGAAGAGAGAGCTGCAGGAGCTGCTGTTACTTCTCTCAGGGGAATGAGTGGACAGGAGGCTCCAGATGCCAGCACAGGCTGAGCCCCCCCCCACACACACACTGCTCCAGATGCCTCAAGCTCCAGGGTGGGTGAAATAAGTGAGGAGCACAAAGGTTTTGAAGAATTGCAACTTTAAGACAACTTGGACACTGCCAGAGTAGTGGTCGGGGTTCACGACCTCGTAGATGACTCCCCCATGGAGCACGTTCTACAGCAGATGACCCACACCCAGATCAGCATAGAGCTCGTGGACTCGGGCAAGGAGCACTCCCACCCATTCTTCTGTAGACTGATGTGGATGATGATGCTGTATATGAAGTACTTACTCTCAAAAGCCAGGGCAGCCACCAGAAGTGGGTGGCCAGGTGGCCTTCTCTCAGGCCTCCATCTGCTGTGAGATAGGAAGGGTAAACTTCGGGTCTGGTAGGGCAGAGGCTGCTGGGATGCAGCCCAAATTCAAGGGACATCTAATGGCCCATTGGTGGCCAGGGAAGAGACCCATGTTATGCTTATCCCAAACAATAAATTGTTTTCAAGGGGAAGAAAAGCCTACAACAAAGATTCGTTCTTCCAGTCCTGGAGCTTGAACTGAGGGCCTGGCTACTCAGCCTGAGCTCTTTTTGATCAAAGCTGGCACTCTACACATTGAGCCCAGCCTCCCCTTCCAGCTTATTCTGTATGAAATTGAACCCAGGGTGTCAGGCATGCTAGGTGACCACTCTACCACTGAGCCACATTCTCTGCTAGGACGATTCTCCGCCATCCCAAAACCATATGGCCATTCCTCAGATAAATAGCAAGTAGAGCCTAGGATGAATATGAAGCACAAGTATGGTTCACAGAGAAATACTCCCCTGCCCCCTCTTTGACCCCCTTAGTTGAAGATTCTCTTCTACGATTTAGGGATGAGAGAGGGAGAGGGAGTCCCGAGAGAGGAGTAACAAGAAGAATAGTCCCCTGAGCCCCACAGTCTACCCCACACAAGTGGTCCTCTAGACTCCAATATTACCTGATTCAAAGTGGAATCTACCCTGTCTCCCTATTACTTCAATGCTCAGGATGAAATAAAGGTCAGCTTTGTCCTTAGCCCACACACAGGGTAGAAGCTCCTAGTCCCAGACCGACTTCCACCTCTGACTGCCCCGAGTTAGGCTGGACCCACCACTCACCACAATGGTGGCGGTGATGACCTCATGCATAGATTCTAGGAAGAAGGTCTATGGCAAAGGGCAAAAGCAGCAGCGTGAGCAGGGGGAAGGAGCTGGGGCAATTGCTCTGGGATCTTCCTCCTTGGAGACCTCCTATCAAGCCAAAGCCATGCTGACACAAAGCAGGGCCAAGGCCAGAGTGTGAGACAAGATGGAGGAGCATGGTACTAAAGGAGGTACTGCTTTGTATTAGAGCACTTGAAAATTCCAATTATATTTGGCCCATGCCAATCCCAAAGCCAACATGCAGTGACTCTCCTTGTTGTTGTTGTCCCTGAGCGCTGTCCCTGAGCTTTTTTCTCAACGCTGGCACCCTATCACTTGAGCCACAGGGACTCTTCTTGTTTTCTGATGATTCATCGAGGATAAAAGTCTCACACACTTTCCTGTCCAAGATGTCTTGGCACCATAATCCTGAAGATCTCAGCTTCCTGAGTATCTCAGATGACAGTTATGAGCCACCAGTGCCCAGCATGTGATGCCTTTTGAAGGCATCTTGGCAAGTCTGTAAAAGGAGCCAAAAAGGGCTTGGATAGACCATGACCCAATCAAGGAGCTGGGATGGGGAAAGACTGACATTCTAGCCATCCTGTTCCCCAAAATTAAAGATGCCAGATGGTGTTGGATGCATCAAACACCTAGGCCAACAGCCATCAGGCTTAGTGGGGAAAAGGTAGAGAATATCCAAAGATAGCAGTGTCAAAATCTCTGATTTTGCATGCATGTGGTGCGTGCGTGTGTGTGTGTGTGTGTGTGTGTGTGTGTGTGTGTGTGTGTGTGTGAGTGTGTGTGTGTGTGTGTGTGAACTCAGGGCCTAGGCCCTATCCCTGAGTTTTCTTGCTCAAGCTAGTGCTCTGCCAATTGAGCCACAGCCCCACTTGCTTTTTGATGGTTAATTGTAAGTAAGAGTCTCAAGGTCTTTCCTGTCCAGGGTGGCTTTGATGCATGATGGTGGCCCCAGGAAAGCAAGAGTAAACACAACTCGCGGGGACAATCCCCATGGAGGGAGACTCCTGCTCCCTTGTGGTCAGATTGGGGACATGCGGGCCCTTACCATAATCCTCTAGAGTTCAATTGTGGGAAGTGACCATGGCTAAGCTGACTCTTGCTCACCCTGAGTGCTGATGCCAGAGCAGATCTTTTCCACCCTAGGCCAAGAGCAGGCATTACCTGGTGTGACATGTTGCAGCTCTTGCCCCTCCTGGCCCAGAACCATGGTCTGAGACGTCAATTTACTATTGCTCAGATCCACATTGCACCCATGACATGCCATTTTGATGTTCTCCATGCCCCAAGACTCGACCCTTCTCTGGTACTGTGGCCCGCTCTGTAGGCAATGGCCTCCAAACAGACTGCTCTCAAGACTTGTACAACACCTAGACATTGGGAGACCCTCAGGGGCCCACTGGAAAGTACTCTGCCTAGAGCCACAGAGTGAGGTCCAAGCAGGCCAAGGGTTGGTCATGGGGCTTGAACTCTGGACCTGGATGCTGTCCTCCAGCTCTTCAGCTTACCACTTGAGCTACAGGGCCCTTCTGGTTTTCTGGATGTTCCTTGGAGGTCAGACTCACCAAGTCTTTCCTCCCCAGGCTGGCTTGGAACCGCAATACTCACATCTCAGCCTCCTGAGGAGCTAGGAAGACAAGCATAAGTCACCAGTGCCCGGCAGATCTGGCCTTTCAACACAGTGTACTAGCTGCTCCTGAAAGCTTTTCTTTATTTTTTCGTGCTAGTACTGGGGTTTGAACTCAGAGTCTGGGCTCTCGTCCCTTAACTTGTCCCTCAAAGTTTGCACTCTACCACTTGACCCACAGTTCCACTTCTGGCTTTTGGTAGTTAATCAGCAAGAAGAGTTTCACTAACTTTCCTCCCCTGATCTGGCTTGACCCATGATCTCAGATTTCAGTTTCCTGAGTAGCTAGGATTTACAGGGGTTGAGCCACTGCTGGCATTGGGCTAGAACCTTTTCTTAAGCAAGGGTCCTTCCCTGCGTTTGCCCTTACTCCTCCATGCAAAGGAGGTCTAAGGGTCAGGAGCTGTAAAAAATAGGCTTCCAGCCACAGGAAATGGCTGGGGTCCATGGTGAAAAGTCAAGTTGATCTTCCCGCTGGGCCTAATTCTGGGACAACACCCTCTGCTTTTTTTTTTTAATTTTATATTATTTTATTTGAGAACATACTGTACAGAGGGGTTACAATTACATGGGCAGGATAATGCATACATTTCTTACCAAGCATTGCAGCCTCCTCTTTTGTTTACCCTTCACCTCCCTTCCCAGACTCCCCCCTCCCCCCCAACCAATCATACCCCCCTTCCCCCATACACACCGACATTGTAAAGCTGGTTTTGACATGACATTTTGTACTTCTCATTGTTGCAACAGGTCCACCTGAATCCTTAAACGACTTGTTTGTCCCCATCTCCTCCACATGTTATACTGACATCAAATATATTGAAAGCGGGGGTTACACTGTGGGGGAGGGACATACAAAGCAACAAAGAAATAATCTTATAAATGTGTTAGAAACACATGCATGAAAGAAACGAAAACATACACCCTCTGCTTTCATACTCAAGTAGAAACGTTGATCCCGCATTGAACGTCCTGCCAGACTTTTCTGTAGCCACAAAATCTTCATTCCACCCATACCACCTGCTCTACAGCATACCTCAGGACCTTTGCCCATGCTGTAACTTCTGCCTGAGGCTCTCTGTCCTGTATCCACATCTTAGAAGTCGTGTGGAATTTTGTCCTTGGTTATATCACCTCCTGGAGCAAGTCTTTCCTTCCCTTCTCCCTCTTTTAAAATACTGAGTTGCTAGAAATGGTGTGTATCATGGTGTATCATGGTGTGTGTGTGTGTGTGTGTGTGTGTGTGTGTGTGTGTGTGTGTGTGTGTGTGTGTGTGTGAGTGTATGTGTGTGTGTGTGTTTGTGTGTGTGTGTGTGTGAGTGCCAGTCCTGGGGTTTGAATTCATGGCCTGGATGCTATCCTATCTCTGAGCTTTTATGCTCAATTCTAGCCTTCTACTACTTGAACCACAGCTCTACTTTCTGGCTTCTTGGGTTTTTACTTGGAGAATAGTGTCTCATATACACTTTCCTGCTTGCAATGGGGATCCTCAGATCTCAGTCTCCTGAGTAGCTTACAGGGCTGAGCCACCAGCACCTGCCCTCTACCCTACTGCTTACCTATATCCTCAGCCCTCCTCTGAGTCCCAGAAAAATATGTCTCACCAGGCTCATTTTTTTAACAGTCTTGGGGCTTGAACTCAGGTTCTGTGCATGTTCCTGAGCTTATTTGCTCAAGGCTAGCACTCTATCAATTAAGCCACAGTGCCACTTTTGGCTTTCTATTTCTGTGGTACTGAGGAATCAAACCCAGGACTTAGTGCATACTAGGTAAGCACTCCACCACTAAGCCACATTCGCAGCCCAAATCCCACTTCTATGAGAGTGGGATTTATTGGCATACCTCTTTTGGCATAGAAATAGCTTACTATTTCTTATCTTTGCCAAGTTTTGGGACCAGCCTATGACTTAGCAATGCGGAATGATTAATTAGTGATAGCCACCAGGCTCCAGAGGTCTAGGCTCACATCCTACAGAGAAATAGAGAATATGGAGCCAGAACCTACGACAACTCCTACAATTTAGGAACTGTGGTCTCCTTGGAGGCAGTGACTGTCTGCTATGTGTCCCGATGGGATACCTCAGCCAGACATAAGACTTCAGTTATTAAATGGCAAAGAAGGATGCTTTGTTCAAGCTGCTGGCTCAGACTTAGTACTTTCTGAGGGCTTTTCCCTGCTTGCCCAGGTTGGGGGGCTGGGCATGGGCAAACTGCTGAATATCCATCATCCATCCATCATCATCCATACAAAGAAACATGGAGTTATTGCCTCCTTTTGGGGGGAAGGGGGCAGTTCTGGGTTTTTACTATGAGCTTAGGCCCTGTACCTGAGCTCCTTTTGCTCAAATGTAGTGCTCTGCCCTTGAGCCACAGCCCCATTTATGTTTTACTTTCCTGTGATATCTTAGAAATAAGAGTGTCGTGGACTTTCCTGCCCTGGCTGAATTCAAATTGGCATTCTCTACATCTCAGCCTCCTGAGGAGCTAGGATTACAGGCAAGAGCCCCTGGCTCCTGGGTTTCGTTTCTTCTTGTTCTTTTTTGTAATTGTAACAATCTGAAATCTTCTCGGTGTCATTCCAATGGTTTGCATCTGAAGTAAACTACCCAGGTCTGGAGTTCAAATGCCAGGACTGCCACCCACAAATGGAAGGAGATTTTGACAAACTCATTCCTATTCATGTGAATGCTAATGGAATGTTATACAAGTAATAAATAAATTTTCAGTTAATTCATGATTCTATTTTAGAATGCCACACAAAAATTATTGGATTTATATCTTCCATTCTAGCTTCATGGTATGATTCCCCTAATGGAAGGATATCGACTAATTTTTAATTAATGCGTTTCTAAGTATTACATGGAGGCATAATTTAATAACTAATAATTGATATTTTATATATATATATTCAGTTTAATATCCTCACATTCCCTGTTTCTCTATGCATGTATATACTATTAGGAACACCTGTGGATTGATCACAGGTACTCAGAACTTCCTGGAAGCTCAGTTTGCCGGAGGCTGGTGTGCTAAGCTTGTGACCCCATTTTTAGATTGGCAATTGTAGGACATGAGTTGAAATCCCAAAAATTTATTCCTGGAGTCAGAAGCCAATCTTGACACATTTTTTTTCCTTCTCTGTTAAAGTCCTGGGTCTCAATATGATGTATAATCCATATGCAAATATATCCTATGTGATATGATGTAATAAAAGAAACATATACATGTAATAATACTAAATATATAAGGGTAATAAACAACATATGCAGTATACCTATGTATGTAAATAGATCTTATATCAATATTACTATTTCCAGAGCTGGGGCTTCAATTCAAGCCCTGGGAACCGATCTGAATTTCTTGTATTCAAGGACGGTGATCCTTTCCCCTTCACCCACAGTTCCACAGAGTTATCCAGACCCTGAGTTCAAATACAAGGCTTCCTGAAAAATGGTGCAAATTCCAAACCAGGGCCTAATTATGATGATGATGATGATGATGATGATGATGATGATGATGATGATGATGATGATGATGATGATGATGATGATGATTAGCCAAGCACAGGGCTTGCACTCAGTTCTTGGCATCTTTGCCACAGCCGATCCTTATATCCCAGGACCCGAGTTTAAATCTTGGGCCTGGGAAAAAAATAAAAAGTAGAAGCATGAAATTGAGAAGTTCAAGAAGGTGGTTTTACTTTTATTTTCCTTTGTATTTTGACCTTCCTGAGTGCAAATGACAAGGCCAAGAAAGTGAATATAACCTAGCATTGCTGATGTTTGGCAGGCTATTAAGGAAGCCATAGCCAAAACTGGCAACTTAGGTATGGAGGTCGAATCCCAGGATTGCTTCTAATGAATGGTGAGATTCTAGAAACGCATTCCCAAATAAATCCATACAAATGGAATGTTATAAATGTAACAATTAAATTAGTAGTGCAAGATTATATTATAAAATTATACACAACAATTTACTACATTGACTAATTTTCAATTAGTACTTTATTATGTATTCAATCATGATACTTTGAAAAGGAAGGAATAATTTAATTGCCAATAATGGTGAGTAATATGGTATCTGCAATTTCATAGTATACAGACATATCTCTCTTGTTTTATGCATCTACATCTATCTATCTATGTATCTATGTATCTATGTATCTATGTATCTATGTATCTATGTATCTATGTATCTATGTATCTATGTATCTATGTATCTATGTATCTATGTATCTATGTATCTATCTATCTGTCTGTCTGTCTGTCTGTCTATCTATCTGTCTGTCTGTCTGTCTGTCTGTCTGTCTGTGTCTGTCTTTCTGTCTGTTTATCTACGAATCTACACATTTATCTGTTTATACACTTGTCCCTCCTGAGGCTCAGATGTAGAGTGCTCGCCTAGTATGTACAAAGCCCTGGATTCCTCACTACCATGTGCACACAGAAATCCAGAAGTTGTGCTGTCGCTCAAGCAGCCGAGCACTAGCTTTGAGCATGAAAGCTTAGGGACTGTGTCTAGTCTCTTACTCAAGACCCAGGAATGGTACCAAAAAAAGATGGAATGTTCTGACTGCAACTATATAAGGATAGCAGTGCAAATACCTCATCACAGAGCAAGCCTTGAGTCTGGTGCTGACAGCTGCCATCTAACCTGATTTAGCCAGAAGTAAACTGCTGCAACCTAGCTCCACAGAACCAGATGCTGCTGGCTTGCTCACCCCTGTCATCCAATATACTTGGAGGCTAAGATCTGACACTGGTGGGTTTAAAACCCGCCCTGGCAGGAAGTCTGCGAAACTCTGAGCTGTGGCTCAAAGTGGTAGAGCTCTAACCTTGAGCAAACTATCATAGCACAGTACCCCCAAACTTTCAGTGCAATCCCCGTGTCTGACTCCACCTCCCCACCAAAAAGCCACCCCTCTAAATCATTAGATGTGAACTTTGTGTGGCTTGGGATGTGTTTCTGAAAGAATGACAATACTGATGAAAACACCCTAATTCTAATGACAGTGTGTGGGATACAGATATGTGATGAGTCCTTCAGGAGGTGTTGTGTGCTGAGTCCTTCACAAGGTGCATTTTTTCATCTCTTTCTCATAAGAGCTCCACAAGTAAGATGATTGTGTAGATGAGAAACTTGAGGCTCAGATATGTCCCCATGTCAGGGCCAAAATTATGTATGTACCTAATTCTAGTGAGTTGTCTCCTGCAGATAATTGTTTTGTTTTATTTTTCTCAGTCATTAACCTAAAACTCAGGGCCTAGCCACTGACCATTCCCTTTTGGGCTCATGGCTAGCACCTTACCACGTGGAGCCAAGAACTGCCTTGCAACAGAGTGTTACAGTCTAAGTATCTGTGGCTGAGTTCTGTCATCCTTCCTACTCAGGAAGCTTAGATATGATGATCTCCGTTCCAAACTATCCCAGACACAAAAGATCCCATAAGTCTATTGTCTCCTATTCACCACTTAGAAATTTGAAGTGGAAGCTGGGCGCTGGTGACTTGCACCTCTCATCCTAGCCACTCAAGAGCCTGAGAACTGAGGATTACAGTCCAAAGCCAGGCTGGGAGGAAATTCCTTGAGAGGCTTCTCTCCAGTGAACTACCAAAATCCTGCAGGGGTGCTGTAGCTCAAGTGTTGGGTGCTTGGCTTTAACTGAAGAGCTCAAGGACAACTCCCAGGCCTAGACTTCAATTCCTCCAACTTTCAAGAAAAGAAAGAAAGAAACTTGAAGTGCAGTGCTGGGGCTGTGTCTTAGGGGTAGAGTGCTTTGCAGGTATAAATCCCTGGGTTTGATTCCTTAGTAAAACATCACTAGAAAAAAGCCTGAAGTAGCTGTGTGGCTCAAGCGGTAGAGTGCTATCCTTGCACAGGAGAAACTCAGGTACAGTGTTCAGGTCCTGAGGTCAAGCTCCAAGACAAGTGTATGCACACACACACATACACACACACACACACACACACACACACACACACACACACACACACACACACACACACACACACACAGACAGATACCAGAATTGAAGCTGTGATACCAAATGGTAAAATTCTCATGGTCAGCACCCAGGCCCCATGTTCAACTCCAAAACCTAGTCACCCAGGGCATATTTAGGAGAGATCAAAGGTTTCAAACCCTGATGAGCTTCAACAGCCCTAAATAACAAGAAGCATTGTGATATTAGACATATGCTTGGATTTAGCAAGCTTCCAGAATTCTAGGAAGGCACTGTTGCCAATAATCAATCATTGTGTTAGGTTCAGCTCCCTTATTGTCTGCCAGAAGGACCCTTGAATTAATTGTAGTAGGTTATTTCCACACTGGAACATAGTATAACAAAGACAAGATAAGTACAAGGAAGTTGGCCTGCCATGGGAGGTGGCACAAATGAAGGCTTCCTGTCAAAACAAAGCACTGGGGACAGTGATAGCTTGGGGTACAAAGAGGAATTTTTCTCCTAGCCTTCAGAGCCTGCCCACACTCCTCCTCACTAATTGTCCTGGATGGAGTTCTTGGTTACACAGCTGTAAAGGAGTGAAGCCTTTTGTCTGCCTGTTCCAACAATGAAGCAGATTGTCTCCAGCAGCCTGGGGTGTGGAGAAAACCTCAGGCTACTCTGGGAACAGTGAGGAGAGCCCAGGAACATACACTGTCTTGTAAACACTCTCTGTGCTATGAAATCATTCTATTTAAAGAAAATTTCCTAGCTGGGTGCCTTTCATCCTAGGGACTCTGGACATTCACAGATAGAAATTCATGCATACATACAAGGGGAGACATGGAGTTACTTTTGTTGTTTATTTTGGCAGTTCCGGGGATTGTATTATGAGCCTAAGCACTGTCTCTGAGCTCATTTTGCTCAAGGGTAGCCCTCTGCCCTTTAGCCACAACCCCATTCATGGCGATCTTTTATTCCTGTGAAACCGCAGAAGAGTGCTGTAGACTTTCCTGTACGGGCTGAATTCAAACTGGAATTCTCTACCTCTCAGAATCCTGAAGAACTAGGATTACAGGCAGGAACCTTTGACACCTTTCTTTTCTTCTTGTTCTTTTTTTTTCATTGTGACAAAATGAAATCTTCACAGTGTCATTCTAATGGTTTGCATTTCGAAGTAAACTACCCAGGCCTGGAGTTCAAATGCTAGGACTCCCACCTACACATGGAAGGAGATCTTGAGAAAAGCTTTCTTATTCATGTGAATGCTTCACGGAATGTTATAAAAATAACAATTAAATTTGCAGTTAGTTCATGTATATTATTTAATTATATATACGCTATTACTACCAATTATTGATAAATTATCCCTTACTTTATTTAAGTATTATGGTTGAATACATAGCAAAGTATTAATTGCAAACTAGTCAATGTACTATAATTATTGAGTTTAATTTTATAATGTAATCATACACTACTAATGGAATTGTTACTTTACAACATTCCATTCATATGGATATATGAAAATGTAGTGGATTATGTCTTCCATTCTAGCACCATGGTATGATTATCCCAATTAAAGAATACTGACTACTTTTACATTAATGCTTTAATAAATATTCAAACATGATACTTCATTAAATGGAGGCATAATTTAATAATAATTCACTATATATAAATATAATTTAATATCCTCACATTGTCTCTCTCTTATATATTTTGCAAACTACATATCTACCTATCTATTTATCTAACCATCTATATCTATACCTACATCTACATCTATATCTATATATATCAGTCACAATTATGGCTTGTTCCCAGGTTGTCAGAACTGGCTGGTAGCTCAGTTTGCCAAAGGCTTTTGTTCTACAACTGTCCCGATCATAAGTTCGGCATTGTGGGCTGTGAGTTCAAATCCCAGCATGGCCAAAATTTTATATGTCAAGTCAGAAGCCAATTTTGACACATACTTTTTCCTTCTCTGTGAAAGTCGTGGGTCTTAGTATGATGTATAATTCACATGAAAATATATCCATGTGATAATATGTAATAAATATAATAAATGGTATATATGTAATAAACTAAAAAAAACATAAGGGTAATAAATGTCATATGGAGTAATCCCATGTATGTAAATAGATCTCATATATGAATATTATTTTTATCAGTGCTGGAGCTTGAATGTGGGCCCAGGAAACTGGGCTGAAATTCTTGTCTTCAATGAGAGTCAGCTTCCTCTGCCCCACAGTGCCACAGAGTTACCTAGACCCTGAATTCAAATCCCAGGCCTGCCAGAAAAATGATGAAAATTCCAAGCAAGGGCCTTAATTTCTTTTGGCCAGGATTAGGGCTTGAACTCAGCTCATGGCAACTCTGCCTCAGCTTCAATCATCTTAGACTGGGGTGCAGCATCTGGACCCACAGCCCATCCTGAGATTCTAAGACCCGAGTTCAAATCTTGGGACTGCCAATAAAAAAAAAAAACGGAGAAGTGCTGGGAAGGTAGCTCAGGTAAAGAGTGCTTGCCTTGCATGCATAAGACCCTGGGTTCGATTCCTCAGCACCACATAAGCAGAAAAAAGCAGGAAGAAGTGTTATGGCTCAAGTGATAGAGAGATAGCCTTGAGCTGAACAGTTGGGGGACAGCACCCAGACCCAGAGTTCTGGCCCCAAACCAAGAAAAAAGAAAGAAAAAAATAGTGCCGGGAAAAAAGGAGAAGGATAAAACTGGGAAGTTCCAGAAGGTGGTTTTACATTGTTTTTACCTTTACAACCATCCTGGGTCTAAATATCAGGGGCCATAAAGTGTACATGACCTTGCACTGTTGAACTTTGTTGGGCTATCAGGGAAGCCATAGCCAAAACCAGCAACCTAGGCCCCGCGTGCGAATCCCAGGACTGCCACCTATCAACGGCGGGAGATCCTAAGAAACTCATTCCGACATACATCCATATGAATGGAATGTTGTAAAGTAACAATTACATTAGTAGTATATGATTACATTATAAAATTATACACAATAATTATAGTACATTGACTAATTTACAATTAATATTTTGTTATGTATTCAACCATAATAATTAAAGTAAGGGATAATTTATCAATAATTGGTAGTAATATCGTATATATAATTAAATAATATACAGACATCTCTGTCTTGTTTTATACATACATACATACATACATACATATATACATACACTACATATATACATATATATATATATGTAACAATCTACATATATATTTCTACACTTGTCATTCCTGGGGCTCAGTAGTAGAGTGCTTGCCTAGTATGTATGAAGCCCTGGGTTCGATTCCACACTATCACATGCACAGAAAAAGCCAGAAGTAGTGCTGTTACTCAACCAGTTGGGCACGGGCTTTGAGCATGAAAGCTTAGGGACTGTGTCTAGGCCCTTACTCAAGTCCTAAGACTGGCACTAGAAACAAGTTAGAATGTTCTAACTGCAAGAATAGAAGGCCAGGATTTCAAATACCTCCTCACAGATTAAGCCTGATGCTGATGGCTGCCATCTAAATTGACTTCGCCAGAGGTCAACAGCTGCAACCCAGCATCATGGAACCAGACACTGCTGGCTCACCCTTAGCTGCTCAGAGGGTGAGATCAGACACTGGTAGGTTGAAAGCTCACCCTGCCAAGTAATCTGCTGGGCTGGGCTGTGAGCTGGGCCTCAAAGTCGTAGAGCTCTAGCCTTGAGGAAAAGGTCTTAGGACAGTACCTGCAACCTGTGAGGGAAATCTCCTAGGCTGATGGGCCTCCCCACAAAACAAAACACCCCTCTAAACTGTTAGATGTGAACTTGTGCAGTTTGTGAACTGTATCTGAAAGAATGGTATTAAGCACCCTAATTCTAATGACAGTTTGTGGGATACGGCTATGTTATGAGTCCTTCCTGGGGTGGTGGGTGTTGAGTCCTTAACGGGGTACTGGGTTGTTCATGGGATATTGTGTGCTGAGTCATTCACAGGGTACTATGTGGTGAGTCCTTCACGAGTTTTATTCTTTCATCTGGTCATTATAAGATCTACACAAGTAAGATGATTGTGCAGATGAGAAAGTTGAGGCTCAGATATGTCCCCAAAGCAGGGCCAAATTTATGTATATACTGAGCTCTAGTGACTTGTCTCCTGTAGACAATTGGTTTGGTTTAGTTTTCTATATCATGAACCTTGAACTCAGAGCCTAAGTATTGACTTTCTTCTTGGGTTCATGGCTAATGTTCTACTTTGTGGAGCTAAGCACCCCCTTGCAGCAAAGTGTCATGGCTTAGGTCTCTTTAGCTGAGATCTATCATCCTGCCTGCTCAGGAAGCTGAGGATCTTGGTACCTTTTACCCTTGGTGGTTGAGTGGCTCTGATGCTCCTTTAGTCTTGATGTAATGATGCCAGAGAGATGTTTGTATCTGGAAATAGCACATCTCTATCCAAGTACTTTTAAAGTAACTTTTAAAAATACTTTTGAAAGTGATTTTAAAATATTCTAATGAAATTTTCAAAAAGTTTGTTAATTTTGCTCTCGAAATTAAAGTCACTAAATTATGGAGTTAAAAAAAAATTATCCCAGATCATGGACAAAAGCCAGCCTGGGCAGGAA